>NC_084977.1:12610028-12899658 GCF_963691925.1 Scomber scombrus | reverse complement strand
GTGAATTGATTTAGTTGGTTTTAACCAGTTCCTATAACCAGATTAATTTGTCTCTAATCAGAAGCAATAGGGTTTATCCAAAGCATCAAGGCGCGACAGACCCCAGTGCCCCAGAGCGCACCACCACCACAGACCTCCACGCCGGACAGCTCGGGTCACTTACCTCTGATTGTCTGGTGAAAGGTGCCGCCGAGACAAAGACAGTATGAGTCAATTCTGTGTCCCGCTGGATACAAAAAATCCGAGTGATCAAAAGGAGAGAGGCTCGTTACCAGATCCTGTGTAGGGCTTTGTAAACTACTCCTCCCTGTCGCACCTGTCTCTGGCAAAAACTGATCCCGTACGCCGGCCTGACATCCCTAAGACAACTGTCTCAGGGGTTGTGTGTCCGTGCCCCCCCTGCTAGTTCCAACACACACACATATACACACACACTCTCAAACACACACTCACACACACTCACACACATACGGCACCACCTGTCCCCGGTGCAAAACAACCCACAAAGAGCTTCTATGTCGCGCAACGACACATGGCATTCCCCGTTAGACTCTGCAGCAATACTCCCTCACAGACAGCCGCCCGAGATCCCCAAGTAATCTGGAAACGCTGGAAGCAGTGAATGATGAAAAGGAGAACGCAATAACGACCCATCCAGCACACCACTGGCACCAAACCAGCTGCAACGTTTGGAAATTACATCTGCCACTCTCGTTGCTCGCCCAGTTGTGTTATCAATCTTCGTCCCCACAATAGTTGGTCTATTTTGCCGCTGCGCACGACTGCTGCTCTGTCATTGCTGCGTCTTTTCCACCTCGGGTCTTTGAAAGGAAAGACTGTCCCCGTGTCTGCTTTCGCGCCCCACTTCCAAACAGAGACAGCCTCAGGATCCAGTGCAGGGCAAAGTCCCATTCATCGGTTTATTAAAGATAGTTCCTGTTGTTTAAGCTGCGCTCGGGAGCTTTGGTAAGGTGGGAGGACCACAGCGTTTGTCTTCTAGCGGTAGTATGAGCTACAGCATCTCCAGCACTGCTCCCTGCTGTCATCCACAAGAGACTCCTGAAGCCTGTTAGTGTCAAAACCTGAAGCAGAATTATGCAGAGACTGGAATGGAATTGATCGATGACTAATTGGGTTTAATTTTGGTACGTCAAATATTCAAAAGCCTCACATAGCCTTCATCGAGGACATTTTAGCCATTGCCACAGAAACTTTATGTGGGTCGACTCAATTTCATGGCAGCAAAATGGGCACTGAAATGATTGTGCAGCTTGTTAGACACGGTTAAGTTCAAACTGCACCGGGGGCACTCACCTGAGAGACAGCTTTGTTCATGAGTGAATCTTGTTCCAAGTAACATTTATACTTCAAAGACAAATGACACAGAACATTAAACTGAAATCACAAGACAGATTCAGACAAGTTTGGCGATAATAATGGCCATTTATTGCTATTTTTATTGGACGATCAGGTGGTTAAACAAAGTGGAAAGAACCGGAAAGAGGAATTTATTTGCTTATAAATTATGAAATCAAACACCAACCAATCTCCTATAAAGGTTTCAATGTAGGAGACACATTGACACATTCTATTTATATTACTGATGTTAAAGTTTTTGTTGTGGTATATTTTGTCAGTTGTCATTTTACGTTTTCATATGATCAGTACTTGTTCTGAACATATGGCAATTTCTCAAACTGTATATGAAGCTTCATTCTGAATTTACATGTCATGTTTTTCTGCTTACATATTTTCCAGGACACACTCATGTAGTTGGAACAATTTCTCTTTAAATCAGAATTCCTAAAAGTCCAGCATAATGTGATTACATAAAATACATCAGTGAACTTAACAATAATTTCCATCCCTGAGTTTAAGGCCCTTCTGCACTCATATCTTCTCAATGATCTTAAATTAACACAACAACATAATAATTTAGTCCCACTGAATCTTATAAACCCCCAGTCAAACTTAACTGCTGCTCTATCACACCTTCGGATTTGTGTTTCAAATGGGTTTTTTTTGTGACACATTGTTCATCCTCATACTGACCCCAATCTAAAAAGCTTGCGTTAGACTTTAAGCCAAAATTACCATGTGGAAAAGCATTAACTGCACTGTCAGTGGATGATTCTGGTGCTGTGTACTAAAGGAGTTAAGACCTTCTGGACCTGGCCATGAAATTGCTTGGAGCCAAAGCCACTTTTAAGCTTTGATTCATGAATAATTAATTGCTAAAATAATGACTTCCATAGGCTTGAAGGCACATGTGTGTTACTCACTGGCTTGAAATGTGATTTCACCATCTACTCCCAGCTATCTGATGGCTTTTTAATACAATCTGCTAATCATTTGGGTGACTCCAGCATTGATTTTGGAGAAATATGCAAAAAAAAAACCTCTACCATTTCTAAATGTAATTTGGTTTCAGGTAATTGTGCCAACATTTAATCAAAAAACACATTTTTGAAAAAAGATGTGTTACTTCATGGTCTTAAAACCTCTTTTTTAATATCAGTGGTGATTTGGGGTGTTGGAAGTTTATGTTGGAAAAAAGTGCCTGAAGGCTCTTCAAGTCTGCTCTCTGCATTTTGCTCCACGGCTATTGTTACACAAATTCATTTTTATTAATCCACTGAGGTTATGCAGGGCTTATTTTATGGCCTACTCTTGTCTGACATTGTTGTAGGACGTTGTTTTGGTTTGCTTGTTTGCTTTTTTTTCTCCTTATCTTCATTTACACAGCCAAAATTTGCCTGTACCAGCAATTTAATACTTATTAACATTTTTCATCCTGCTTACCTTATCATCCCATTCTGCCTGTGACTTTGTAGCTTCCGCAATTAAAGCTTAAAAAGAAAGTTTCCTTTGTCCAGAGGAGCCCTGCTAAAAGTCTTTGTATAGGCTGACAGCAGCTACAACAGAGGACGCAGCTGTGACAAGAGTATCATTATTAAGGCAGAAATAGTCATAGTTGAAAAATAATGAGTCTTCCTACTCACTCCGTTTCTGTGCTATTTCTCACAAGCCAGTATGTCTCCTGTCTATATAAGAACCAAATCCACTGTGTTCTGTCATTTCATAACACACAGCCAATTCAAGTGTTACTGAGGCCTTGAGTGCCTAGAACGAGAGAACAAATCAATTCACACTGTGAAACGTGTCTATCCTTTTGAGAAGGATTTAGAAGAAATGCAGGAGTTTTCCATCTGTGTGTGTGTGTGTGTGTGTGTGTGTGTGTGTGTGTGTGTGTGTGTGTGTGTGTGTGTGTGTGTGTGTCTGTGTGTGTGTGTGAGTGTGAGTGTGAGTGTGAGAAGATGTGGAAATATCCAGTGACCAGTTTATTGAGTTAGAACTCACATTTCATTTTCTCACTGCACTTTTACTCCACCTCGAAATATTTAATAAAATATGTTTTTATGCAGTTAAAACCTCCACCTCAACCTGCTGGCAATAATGCCAACATGTTAATGCATCAGTACTTATAATCAATATATTTAATAATATAAAACTCCTAAAAGGGTCACTCTGTATAATGAGACCTTTTACTTAAAGTGGCTATAATTAGTATTTTTATACAACAGTGGATCACATAACTACATGTGTGTGAAAGAGTTTTGTTCCAAGGAACTTTTATATTTCAAAGACAAACACCAGAGACGTTCTTAAAGGTTTTGCTTTCTGCGTAAAATGAAACCAAAATACTGATTCAAACAAGTTTGCGGTTAACAGCATTTATTGTTCATTTTTGTGGATTATTGGGGGGTTAATAAAAATGGAAGGAACCTGATAGAGGAGCATTGAACTAGGAGGTCAGAAAGTGGATCCAAATTAGCCGAGGTGCACTTAAATTATGATCAAACACCAACTAGTCATCTTATAAAGCACTAAGATCCACCTGCATGCTACCCACCACCATAACTAACCAAAACAACACTGAATGCTGGAGTGACATTCACCAAGTGAGTAAAAACTCAACCCCAAATGAATGCTAATGCTTCTCCAGGTTTGTTGGATGTGTAAATGGGAAAATGTTTGTTTAAAAAATTGCATTAAATCAACTTAAAGGGTGATAATATATCAGCTTTGTATGTGGACAAAAGTGGACACAAATAAATCAATTATAGCAGGTTTAAGTACATTTTGCAGATGATATATCAAGCACAATTTTTTTTTTTAAATTGTAATAGAGTATTTGTGCATGTCTGTATTGCTAGTATCATTTAAGAAAGGGATCTGGATATGTCTGTCACTACTTCCCAATAGTAGTTAGTTGGGGAAAAGCTTCAGTGTTGATGAGGCCCGATGGAAGCAGTGAGGTAAAAAGGACTGACATGATGACTCTCAGTTATGTTGACAGCACTCTATTCTAATATTAAACAGTCCTCCAAATGTGTGGGTTTTTTTTTTTTAAATCCCCAGATTAGCTTTATTATTCCATTTCCAGATACTTTGCATAGAAATGATTCAGGACACTGAAACTTTGAGCCATGTTCAACAAAAGAACTTATGCCATTTTATCTCCTGTCAAAGTTTGTGTGCTGACAATAAATAAATAAATAAATATTCGTTTTGTTCATCCTTTTCCTTTCATCCCACTCGGTGTGTCAGAGCAGGCAGGCAGTAGACCTGAGCCAGATAAAAAGGAAAGAGCTGCCATGAAAAAGCGAGAAAGCTTAGCAAAAAAAAAGAAAAAATACAACCTTTGATGGGGAATGCACTTTTTAATCTTTCAACAACATGAGGGGAAAGGGGAAGGGCAACACAGCCATCCTCCCCCCTGATGTAATAAGGTAGTAGAGGAGAGTGGTGTGTGTGTGTGTGTGTGTGTGTGTGTGTGTGCGTGCGTGCGTGCGTGCGTGCGTGCGTGCGTGCGTGCGTGCGTGCGTGCGTGCGTGCGTGCTACGTGCGTGTGTGAGTATGTACATGTGTGTGTGTGTGTGTGTGTGTGTGTGTGTGTGTGTGTGTGTGTGTGTGTGTGTGTGTGTGTGTGTGTGTGTGTGTGTGTGTGTGTATTAACAGTAAGAGGGGATATGCTGATGCCAAAGTTAGATGAACTCTTTGCAGCGAGAGCTTTTGTCTGCTAACTTCCAGTTCAGCAGAAATATGAATACGAGATAAAGATGCCTCAGTCTCAGGTGTGACCATTTCCTATCTCACCAAAGTAATCTCATTGTTCACCATGCTGTGAACAAAAACGCACAGGCTGTTCGCAGGGTTCAATCAGAACCAGTAACTTCACAGGCTCAGCAGAAATTCTGACTACTCAACATAGCAACCGAGTTCAGCCATTTAATTAAGCAGTTTCCCAATTCTGGCTTAAATATTATGACATCTTCATTAATATCCCACAAAATATTAAAACCAGGAAATCTGACTAACGCTATTTGTTTGGGTAATTAAGAACGTAACTCTTACATATTTACTTCCAGTGCGACTGAATGCTATATTTTATAAATGGCTTAAACAAACTGAAATGTCACAACTATAAGCATAAATGCATGTGATATAGACACATTCCGAGTATTGCAAATTAAGTTAATACACTCAATGACCTCCTGAAATACAGTTTCCTCAACACTGTTGCAGTTCTATTTTGACATATTAAAAGATGGAGATAACCTTTTGATACAAGAATATCAACATTGTCATCACAACCTGCTTTAGATCTCCATCAACTGAATGACTGAGAGTGAATGGGAAGTTTGATATGACACAATCTAATGCAAAATGTTGTGCATTAAGACTAAGAATAAGCTGTGTGCAATGAAGTTTGTCACCATGTCAAGACTGATAATGCATTTGCAGTGAGAACCGGCATCTGCAATGAAATACTGAAAATGACCGTGGTAATCACAGTCCCCTTGTGTGACATTCTGCTCTAGTATTCATGCAAAACATTAAGGCAGCGAGTTCAATTTTGAATTGTTCTTCTTCTCAGCATGACACGTAAAGAGTAAAGCAGAAAGGTTTGAATAACAAAGCGTTGCTGGCTTTGAAACAGAGCAACCACAAGTCTGCTTTCATAAATGATGTATGTTTGTGCATCTCCGGTACATGAAACAACCAAACTCCATTTTATATTTTTATATTTATTCATATCTACCCAACTTATTCCAATTTTTCCCTGTTGCTGCACAGGTGTGTTATTTGTTTATTCAGAAAAGCACTTGTTTAGTGTGCAGATCTGCACTGAGTCTAAAGATGACATTGTAATTAATACAGTAAATTTAAGTGCTGATTACTTATAAGATTTAAATTGACTACATGAAATAATTTACAGTCAGTGCATAAATAGATCTGATCAGATTGTTGTAAATTAGTTGGGACCAATCTGGGGGGACTGTATTATTACTGTGAGGTACTGCAGAGACAGCCATCAATCTGCGATTATGAATGTGGTGCAGAGATGACAAGCTAGAGGAAATGAGATGGGATATGAAGTGGGAAGAGAAGGCAGAGAGAGGAGAGAGGGCAAGCCCACTTTGGTAAGATGGGATTTGAAGAAAATTGCATTGGAGAAAATTGTGGAAAAGAATAAACGAGGCAAGACGGAAGCAAAAGGATGGGGATCAATACTAAAACATAACTTAGATATCTTTAGACGAAGAAGAGAGAAAAAGGATGAAGCATAGAGAATTGATGTATGGTGAAAACGCGTGCCCTTTGCCTTACCTCACGAAGCCACGACAGATAGCATCACATAAGACCTTTTGTTTGGGGAAGGGTCACAGTAATGTGCCATCACTGTCAAAACTCATACAATCACAACACCAAAGAACCATAAATATTTCAGGGCCACTCGGTTCTCCATGTTTCCTCTCCACCTCCATTGTGGCTGCTGACCCGTTGTCAGAGCTCTGGGGTGAAATAAGCTTTCCAGAATAAACAGGGGAGACCCAGAGAAATAGAATGGCAGCCACCAGTATTGAAGCGATGGAAAGTCATAAAGCGCATTCTCCACGGAAGCAAAGTTGATGCTACCTGTTGGCCACAGAGTGACACAGCTCGTTTATTTTTTTTCTTTTCATTTTGTATGTTGCATGCAGTGACCTGGCATTTCACGTTTTCTGATTATTGCTACAAATTTTCTTTAGATGTGTTTTTAAGGTCTGCTGGAGGTTCCCCACAAATCACTTTTCTAATAACCTTTAAGCCAAAGGCACACGAATCATAAAATGTCTGTAGCCAGTTAAGTTTTCCTTGCAGGGCAATTTTACACAAAAGACTAAAGACCATTACTCCTGCAAAAAGTTTAATGCATAAAGTTTATAACCTTTAATACTTTCATGAACTTTCATTTTGAGCTTCCATTTTCCTGAAACGTTCCTTTCATAAACTCTGATGTATGTAATTAATCAAGTGAGTTTGTATATTTTGCTTTTCAGCATAGGCATGAGACCTAAAACTCTATCTAGAGAGTAATAACAATTCAAATACTGTTAAATTTGATAAGATTCAGTCCAGAACATTTATAGATATCCACTAATTGGACATTTTGAGATAGTACGGTCAAACATGGCCTTTGTGCAGGCTTACTGTCATGACTTGAAAACAATTGCATTTAGAATGTATCCATATAATTTCTGACCATGATATGCTGATCAATTTGTCCCATAAGAAAAATGTTAAAAATGAATAATGTGTTTACCAGCAAGGTCAACCTCCTGTCTCTTCATTATTTCAACATGATGGACTAATTCTCCCACACATGTATTATCTTGGCCATGGTTATGCCTTATTAATATGCTATTGGGCAGAATATAGTAAGGGCAAAGGGTCATATCAAGTTTCAACCTGGAGATGATTTGTAGCTGTATTGTATGTTACTGATACCTTGTGTTGCAAGCCTCCGGAAATTTGTCGCAGGATGTTGGAAATAAGATTCCCATAAATAGCGTAGCACAGATGAAACCGAGAAGAGCTTGTCAGCTATTAACAGGCGGAGGCTAATTTCTACAGTTTTGAGGCTGCTGACAATGAAGAGCAGAAGGTGAAAGCAGAGAGAAAATAAGCCAAAGAAATATCTGTGATGTGATCTCTCCGCAGTACACCTGAGACTTGTGGTGTAATAGTAAACATGAAATAGAGCAAATGGATTTCATTACAGTATAATTGCACTGCTCATTTCATTGCTTAGCAAAGACCATGTCCTTGCAAAAGTGCCCTTTGATGATGATGATGGATATCTTATTGAAACAATTGATCTTCCACAGCAAACACTTCAAAGACCCAAAAACACACCTGGGACTGAACATCTTAAAGCTTTTATAGAGATCCCTTTGGGGTTGTTCGCTCAATTCCATGTGGCCCTTGGTTATTTATTTGTTTGTCTTTTTGTTTTAATTTGGGAATATTAATGATTTAAATATGCAAAATGCATTGCACTGCATATGTAGT
The DNA here is from genome assembly GCF_963691925.1 of Scomber scombrus. Taxonomy (NCBI): domain Eukaryota; kingdom Metazoa; phylum Chordata; class Actinopteri; order Scombriformes; family Scombridae; genus Scomber; species Scomber scombrus. The sequence continues at coordinate 12,891,258 of NC_084977.1, read as the reverse complement.
CCAATCTAGGGTATTGCATTTACTCCTTTGCACTATTGTTTATGGTGCCATTTGTTGCAATGTGTTGAAGCAGCTTGTGTCTGTCTTTTCTATTACTGCCAAATGATCTGAAAGTAGGCATTCTCTTTACAGTGTGAAAAAAGGCAATACTATCTTAAAAACAAATCTATATAAATAAGATTTGTGGTTTCTGCTCTCACGTCCATGAAAATCTGGTCAAATTGCCAATTTATTGCTCTTATCTGGAAAGGTTTGTCTTCAGGCAGGGAAAGGAAAGAGAGGGGGGGGGGGGGGGGGGGGAGTGGAGGAGAGCAGAGTGATAATTTTACTCTGAGGTATGAATGATTTTCCTGTTATCTACTAATCTTCAATTACTCAATATCCAGAACAATTTTGGCCTCAATCAACTGATCCAGTGAAGCAGAGTTAAGAGTTAAGCAGGAGCAGATGAGAGCCTTCAGGGTACATGTTGCTAACTCTCTTGCACAGGAGAATGGCACTGGTGAGCGTGGATTTGTGTGTGTGTGTGTGTGTGTGTGTGTGTGTGTGTGTGTGTGTGTGTGTGTGTGTGTGTGTGTGTGTGTGTGTGTGTGTGTGTGTGTGTGTGTTTGTGTTTCAGTTTAAGACATATAATGCAGAGGTTGAAATTGCTTGGTCACTTATAAACATGTCAAACAAAGAGACTGAAAAGAGGCACACAATTGTGGTCAGTTGCTTCCTACCTTGCACAATTTTCTCTGTGTGTACTCTCACGGCCTTGGCAAGGTGTAATAACCCAAACTGATACCAGTGCTGCCTGGTTTTTAAACCAAAAACAAAGCCACAATGGGTCTTGTTCAATGTATTTCTGATAGCAACATTAGAAGTAATCTGTTTCCTTTCTCTGGAGCCTGGTGCGGGCATTTGGGAAAACACAAAGGGACACATAATGAAAACTGTATTGGCTTGAATAATGAAAATCCTTTCTAAATGAAAAGGGAAAGTTAATAGAGTTCTAGTGACGTTGATAAACAGCAGCCAGCAGAGGAAGTTGCTGTTCTAGCTTTACAATGATGAAGTACATCTTAGCATGAGAAATGTTATGTGAAAAACAAATCCCAGACATGTAATACAAGACAATTCATGAATGCAACTATTGTCACAGTCTGTTCTCCTCTGCAATCCATGCCCCATTTTTCCTGGAGACTTTTTAAATATTTCATTCTGTAATATTTAACACAAAATAGACTCTCTGCTTTGGAGTTGTAGTGCATCTGCATGAGAAGATCTTAAGGATGTAAATGTGAATAAGTTCAGCTCTGTGTGGGTTAGGCTGCAGGAAAAAGTCTAAGTTGACTTAATGGGTAAAGACTGCCCTCTCAGGGTTTACTACATAAATTGCAGTTAACATGGTTGCCTGACTTTGAGCACAGCTCAGTCAGCTGGCTGCATATACAGGATAAAATGGAAAAATAGCACATTGGCATTCAGCACCACGTGTGATTGACTATAAGTAATTACTTAATTGTTGTTTTCTAATGTCTTTGTTTAGCTATTGATAAACTGATCATAACCACATTATTCAATAAATAATATTATAGCAAAATATGAATATAAATATTTAGATATATATGTGTACATATACATTGGTAATTATATGGTAATAAATTGTGTATAAATCACTATAATGTAGCAGTACGCAGATATAAGTGTTTATTAATGCATTTATCAACAACTACAACTTATATGAAGCAACTGGTATAGACAGTTACTGAATGATTTATAACACAGTATACCAGAGGTGTAAACGTGTTGAATTATATATGGTTACATACATGAACTTACAGTGTTTTATAAAACATGTATTAACTGTTTATATACATGTATAAATTATTAATGGAAACTGAAATTAGTGTCTGACAAAAAAAGTCCACTCACTACATTTTTCAAGAGCATCTCATGGCCTTCATCAGTGGATAGAATTCGTTTCATTTTCATGGAGAGTGAATACATATCTAAAACATTTATAGAGTTAATGTAATATAGTAGTTAATGAAAATCTAAAATATATACCTGCTTCGAACTACTTTTATTTTATTTTATTTTATTTTATTTGTAAAGGGACCATGTACAATATTAAACATATATGTTGCCATTTGATGTATTGTACCAGAGGTAGCTTAAAGCTAATTTACATCTACAGTCCCTTAGCATGTCAAAAGTAAAACATAACATAATTACACAGAGCAGAACATTACACACGTACTCACACACACTCATGCACACACACTCCCACCCACACACACACACGTGCAAGTATACACGCGCACACACTCACACACACACACACAGACACACACACACACACACACACACACACACACACACACACACACACACACACACACACACACATATGCAGTGTTTTAAAATCAATGAGACCAGAGCTGAGAACCTTTTTGGTATTGTCTTCAAGTTCATTTTAAAGCTGCAAATGGAGCTGCAGTTCTTAATGGCATCATGTAGGGCATTCCACTGGGTTGTGGCCTTCACAAAAAAAGCTGAATGCCCAAAGGCATTATGACGAAAGGGTATAAAACAATCTCTCATTGAGGATATTCATATGGATTTTATAGACTCTTCAGAGCGAAAGTCAACAAAGTATGTTAATGGAGGTGGGGGCAGACCATTTAAGATTTTGTGCATAAAACACAAGTTTGAAAATTATCTTAAATTCTCAAAACTAAGAAGATGATGCCTCTCCTTGTAGTTTGTTATAAAGCATTTATGAGGTGTTTATGTACTGCTAATAGATGTTATATTGGGGAAGATTAAAATAAAGGAAACTTGGATTTTTAACTGGAAAGAGTTTTCACAAAAAAGAGAACAAATAGCAGGGTCCACTGTGACCAAAATCCCACACAAATGATGACAACTGAACGCTTCTCCCTGACAACAAAGCAAACTCCATCTGCTGATGAAGGCCACTAAATGTGACAGAAAGCTCTGGAAATGTCCTTTGAGTGGACCTTGTGCTAACAATGTGCTTCTGTACGCTTTTACGCAATTAATTAACCTGTATGCCGTGTGTGGATTAAAATATTGTGGCAACATGACTGTGCATATTAACATGAATTTGTGAAATGCCAGTGATGGAAAGGGTCATTTAATAGAAATATACTAAAAGCAGCAATATCATACTATAAAAATATTATTTATAAGTAAGAAGTCCAGCATTCAAAATATGACTTCAGTGCATAAGTATTAACAACAGAGTGGAGGTCTGCACTTGTCGGGCCATTATACATTGACTGCTTAATAGGTCTACTACTGGATAGTTTAATATATAATAATCCATATTTTATTAATCAATCATATAGATGGGTGACAAATTAAAGGAAGGTGTTGGGCCATCACGTGCTGTCAGAACAGCTTCAGTACTCCTTGGCATTGATTCTACAGTCTCTGAACTCTACTGGAGGGATGAACATCATTCTTCCAAAAGATATTCCCTGGTGTTTTGATGATGCTGGTGGAGAAGACTGTCAAATACATTAGTCTAAAAGAGAATAGAATAGGATATGTCTTTATTGTCATTGTACAAAGCACAATGAAACTGAGATGCAGTCCTTAAAAGTGCAGAATATGGAGAGCTTTCCTGAGATAGCAGGAACTGTACAGATCTTCCAGGGAGGGGAGAGGGCAGCCGATAATCTCTTGGGTTGTGGTGACGACCCTCTAGAGTGCTATCTTGTCTGCAGCTGTGCATCTGGAGAACCACACACAGATGCAGTAGGTCAAAATGCTCTAAATGGAGTAATAATAAAAGGACGCAGGCAGTTTTTGTGAGAGTTGGTTAGAGTACTCTCAGGAAGTGCAATATCTGCTGTGCCTTCTTGATGATAGCAGTGGTGTTGATGCTCCAGGTCAGGTCATCCTCCATATATGAACACCAAGAAACTGGAAGTCTGTGACCCTCTCCACACAGTCCCCGCTGATGAACAGGGGCTAAGTATCAATTTTTTTTCTCATGTAGTCTATGACCAGCTCCTTAGTCTTAGTGTTCATCGCCGATCTAATAAGCGGCAACACATAGCTTTGCTCTGGCACGCGGGCGTCATGGAGACGCTATCAATATGCGGGAAACTGCTGCGCACGCGGGGGGGGGGGGGGGGGGGGGGGGGGGGGGGGGTCGTCCGATCGTCCATCGGACCAACCCTAGAGGACAGAAATGCTTCATAGTTGGATAAAGGTGATTACTCAGAACAACTTTGTATTGATTTTTGACCCTTCCCTCTAAGGGGACAAGTGGATCCAAACCATGCCAGCAAAATGCCCCCCACAGACTATCAAAGCTACCAGATCCCCTCACTTTAGGGGTCAACTATTCAGACCTGTACCTGTTTTTTCTTAATTTGTCACCCATCTGTATGTCACAGCTTTCTGTAAAGTAACTAATATAGAAAGTGTAATATTTGCCTCTGAGATGTAGTAGTAGAATAATTAGGCTAGGCTATATAAGCTAAAAAGGCTATAATTATAGGAAACAGAATCAAATAAAATAACTCAAGCAAAGTACCTGGAAACTTGTACTTACTGTACTCTACTGAAAGTAGCCTGAATGTAGGCTGATTAGTCTCACTACTGCTCACTGCACAAATGAACTGCATTCTTTATATTATCACATTATCAATGAGTTTATTATCAGGATGAGAATCCAAAACAGGACATTATCCTCTAAGCTAGGGACAAATCGACAAGGCAAGATCATGTAAATGTCAACTGAGTGAGTAGACAACAATAGAAACATATGAAGCAATGTCATGTATTTCTAACCAGCAGCAGTCTGCACTGACCTCTGAGAGCTGTGATTTAATTGGTTAAAAGTAAATACGACAATCCCTCCCTTACTCCGCCTTTCTGCCTGTACTGAAGACACTGCACCTCTGCGGTCTGGTTAGACAGAGGGTCACAGCAGGACAGAGGAGCAACAGGCAGCCAATGAGGTCAGTGTGAGACTTGACAGCTCCGTACTTTTTTAGAAACCAACTCTCAACTTTACGGCAGCGTGTTGCTAAGATACAGCGAACGAAATTAACCAGTTACTTCCTTTTCACTGCTGAGGAGACAACTGTTGACACTAAATTTGCTTGTAAAGTGTTGCTGAGTGTTGCACCGACCACAGATTATGATGAATTGGGAAGAAGAAGAAAGAAAGCAAAAAGAAGCAAAAAGAAAAAGTTACGGTTTGTTGAGGTCACGCAGGCAGCTCGATGTAGTTCCTCATTTGGGGTAAAGTTCATTAGCTGTAAAGTGGAGGAAATGACAGCTGCGCGGTAGCCTAAAACAGTGCGCCCTCTTGAGAAGGAAATCATTTTATTTCAAAAAGCAGACAAAACGGAGAATTTGTGGGCTGAGTAATGGATGAATGATGGAGATTGTCGCCCTATAGACGTGTTATCGCAGTGCACCGTTTTACATTTGCGTTGTAAGAAGACTAATGTAGTTAAATCCTCTTTTTGAAAGCAGTGATCCCCAACCATCTGACCAAATGATGCCCCTTAATGAAGTAATGTCTTTTAAGTGATTTCCTCCCCTTTCAGACGGTTTCATTTGAAGTATTTTGGGGGGCTCATGAAATGAAAGTATCCATTTTTTTCACATGAAAAATAGAAAAAATGTAGAAACGTTTTAGAGACATAATTCAGATTGTGTTTCCCTCCATATCCCTCTGTCTTGGGACCCCCTGACCTCCAGGTAAACCTCTGATTAAATGCTTTTGAGCCCATGCAAATTTATTTCACTGATGTCGGTCAACGCTATTATAGATACAACTGAATTATATAAGACAGTTCAACATTTAAGAACCTAGCTCTTCCCTTCTTTGGTTGATTTACTTGCTTTACTGTTTTTGACCACATCAGCATTTCTTTCTTTCTTTCAGATCAGGGACAGCTGTAAGCCTCTTTAACACACTGACTAGAAGTAATTTCTCCTTTATTTCAACTCCAACACTATTTCCAATGGCGAGTGTCTCAATACTTGCAGCTTGCCCAGTAATATCAAAGGTCACTTCGCCTCCAAAGGGAGCACAGCAGCCTCTGTTTTTTGGACTTAAACAAAAAGAAGATGGTGCAGCTCAACATTGTGAGGATTTGACAAACAGTCTTACAATGCAATAGAAATGAAAAAACAGTGTTTTTATTGTTGCTTTGGTGGAAACGCTGCAGTGATATGATTATTTCCAGATTTCTTCCATTATGTTGCATAATAGCCTTCTGTGTCTCTGCAAATTATCTTGAGTTCATCTCACATTTGATATCAGGGAGCAAAGTGTCAGACTTTGCTTTGTAATAAAGCTAGTGAAGATCTCATCAACTGCCTCTGTGAAAAAAACATGTTGCTCAAGCAGGCTGTTGCAACAAAATGCAATTTGCAATCATTCAGAGCCCAGAGAGACTTGTCTGCAGCACCAGAGGTTGTGAAAATTATCAGAGAGTGTATTTTATTCAGATTGACATCCAAAAGAACATGTGACATGTCGAAACAGTGGTTCTGTTTGAAGGACATCAGTGGTTTAAACTGCTTGGTTTCAGCAGTTTGTTGGATGTGTCAGGCAGCATTATCTGCTGTAGGGTGGATGTGCAGCCTAATCTACCTGAGTACCAGGTTGCTCCAGCTGTATGATCACAAGCACCGTGTCCTCCTTTGACTCCTCTGCTTTTATACATCAGGTCAAGCATGTCAAGTGGTCGTTAACAATGTTCACGCAATGACAGGTGGAGTCACCGACTGTCTCACTTCGACATCTGGTAGAGCATGGACAGATGCTGTCCACATGTTGTGAGCACCTGAAGGAGAAGGGTTCTTTCCAATCAACTAACATGCCTCTTCACTTCCTTTCTGCCTTCACAGTATCTCTTCTCTGTTGTCTCACAGCCTCCCACTTACATCCTCACTCAGTCTAATGGGATTTAAGAGACCAGCTTTAATATATGGTATCTTGTGGTGTTAAACTATTATCAGCAATGTTCCAAAATTGAGCAGGACTGCTTTATGGTAATATTGAATTTTAGTATGATTTTTTTTAGATTCAATGTGATGAAGTTTCTTAACTGTATTTGACAAAAACACACACTTTCATCTGGTTGTTGCTATCCATAAAGCTTCTTAATCAGTAACTATATTCATCAGTATTGTGATATATATCATAACATAAAGTATACTGTGATATGTGATCTACAGTGTCTCACCCATCTTGTCCAAAGTTGAGCCTGTGACATAATGTGCAGTTTCTTCTCCTCATTTATTTTTAGTTTAGTTTATCCTATGTGATTTAGTTTTCGTTTAGGTCATTAGTGCATTGTAGTAATTCTATAGGATAGTTTTCACTTGAAGCAGTATTTCACTTGACTAATTTTGTTGGCGTAGTTTTCATTTAAGCAATATTTTACAGTAGCAGAAGTGCAGTATTGCCCAATATTTCATTTAAGAATTTTCACTTTATAAATGATACCAGAGGTCCATTTTGCCCATTTTATGCCTTTATGTGAGCTTGAGAATAATCAATCTCCAGCATTAGTGCCCTACAGTACCATTTATTCATGACTTTTCTCTGACTCAAAGCGATCATTTCAAATTAGACAAACTTTTTTTTCCCTCAAGAATTGTTTTTCATTATTTATCATCTCTGTATTCCTTTAATGTTGTGTTCATATTTCATGTTTCATGAAAGCAGGCAGAATCTTATGGACCAGTTGTACTTAACTCAGAAAGATGAAACACATTGTTCTCTCAGTAAAGTTTTGACCTTTTCAGTCTTCCTATGTGGCCATCAAGAGTTACTTTTAAAACTTACCCCAGCATATTTGTTAATATGAGTTAAACTTGAAATAACCAACACACAGCTAACCATGAAACTGTATGTTTTTCTCCTGGGTGGTGATGTTAAATAGTTATTATATTTTCCCACATACTTACTGTATATAATGTATGCCTACATCCTAATCTACAAAACATTGGCCTCATTAGTTCCTGTATTCATAAGCAAGATTTTAACCAGCATCTGATGTTAAGACTTTATTATTATCAGGATGCTATTACACAGCATTGTCACAGTTTTAAAAATGTAAAAATACAGTTGTGGGATGTCAGAAAGAAAAAACAAATTCTAAATATATCATTAACTGATTTTTGACTTTCACATAGTGTTGAGTCAGTGTTTGCTTGGCTGCACCATTTTAGGATTTAAAAAAAAATGCAGCAGTTACATCCTCATTGCATCATAGTGTTGACAAATTAATTCATTACGGTCGAGTTGCCTTTCTGCCCATATTAAACCGTCTGACAGGACAGTGAATCCATTACCAAATTCATAAGACACTACTTCTTTGCAAGATAAAATATATCAGCCACTTAAAGATTATCAGAGAGGAATGAGTGTGTCATCATGAATACTAAGCAATATGAGGTGAATGTCTGTTTCTGACACTATATTCCATGTCAGAGATTGAATCCAGCAGTCACAATGGCAGACAGTGGGAAGACTAATGAGACTGGAGCTGCAGCAGCAGAAGCAGCTAATGGAGACCAGCAGGTGAGGAGCACCATGACCCAAAATGACACCTATTACAAAACAGGAGCATATGATGAACTCATTTGATGCTCAGAATTTCCCCATTTTGATAAGCCACTGAGGGGAATCAATCATTATGCTTAACGGAATACTTAAAGCCTGCACTGAAAAGAGTTTTATAGAGACTGGATGGTATTTCACCATTTTTATACCTTTTCACTGACATTAATTCTTCTTTTTTTTTTACTTCCTAGACTGTTGTTTCTCGAGTGAGCAACTTGCCCCTGGTCAGTTCAGCTTGTGAGGTTGTTTCCAGCGCCTACAGTAGCACCAAAGACAGTGTGCCCTTGCTAAAGGGAGTGATGGATGTAGCAGAGACTGGTGTCCGAACCCTGGGAGCAGCTGCCACCACCGGGTCCAAGCCTCTTTTGGACATCATAGAGCCGCAGCGTAGGTTCTGCTCCCTGTATAAAATATGATGTAATATAAGTGCAATGGAAGCATATAAATTGACTGCATTAAAATGTACTATAAAAGAATATTGCAGGCTTGCGGCTCATTACAGGCTTAAAACCAATGTCAGGTCCACTTGTTTCTTCTTCTAAAAATACAATATTAGTATCTTTATGTAGAGGATGCATCTGTTAAAACATTCCCAACCCTTGTACTGTTTGTACTGTTACACTGTTTTTTGTACTTTTTATATCACTTCCCATTGATACATTTAGGATTCTTGTCCTTATCAAAACCATTTTGCCTTTCAACTCCTCCCAAAAACTGCTCTTGTGCACTTGTTTCAGTTGCTACAGTAAATGAATATGCCATGAAAGGACTGGATAAAATGGAAGAGAAGCTACCTATTCTTCAACAACCAGCAGACAAGGTCAGACCACTCTACTATAATGTAGGCAAAAAAAACACACCTCCCCTTTTAGTCATTTGTCCTTGGTGAGGCATCTTTTCTCCTCACCCTTTTAACTGTGTAATTGTATCTATTCATTATAATACTGACATTTATCACACTGGAAGTTTTTTACAGAATTGCAGTCCTTGTAATAATGTGTGATAACCATTCCCATGGGCATGAATGATACTTTATATTTTTTAATTTGTTTCTGATTCATGTATCAAGACACCTCAAACACACAGTATGTCAGGTCAATAGTTTAGCCAGTGCACATGTTATATTCAACTAGAGGTAACCATAGCAACAATGCTTACATCTCAGAATATGTGAGCAGTTACTGTAGCTGTAAAAATTACTTAGCCATGGGTTAAAATGACAATAAAGAATCTTAAAAATATAAAAGGTGACTTAACTGCAGCCTCTCTTTTTTCCTCTATTCACCCCATCTCTTATTTTCTCATGCGGGTACACCCTAGCATTATCAGCTGATCCTTGTAGGCCAAATCATCTCAAATGTCATATCTGTTGTCAAGACATGTCCAAAATACATAACACCACCTAGTACTCGTAGGGTACCTCATTACCTCCTCTTTCCTCTTCAGGTGGTGTCGAATACAGTGGGCATGGTTTACCAGTCAGTGACAGGGGCCAAAGATGCTGTGGTGGGGGCTGTGATGGGTGGTGTCGAACTGACCCGGGCAGCAGTCAGCGGAGGTATCAGCACTGTCATGGGCACCAGGATGGGCCAGATGGTCAGCAGTGGGATGGGCCTGGCCCTTAGCCGATCTGAGGACTGGGTTGACCAGAACCTACCACTCACTGAGAGGGAGCTGGGTCAGTAGCTATGCTAAATCTGGAAGCACAATTAGTCCATAAATACGTCAAATGTCAAGTTTTTGTTTTTTTTTAATCACGGATGTTAAGTAAATATATGAAGTGGCTTATTAGCCTGTAGAGCTGATTAGACAAGTAAGAAACTAAGGGATATGTATGTAAAGTTGAGGTACTCAAGTACCTTTAAAAAAGTACTTAAAAGTACTTTTAAACAACAAAGCACTCATAATTTATATGTAGTTGTTCTCTCTAGTTAGTCTTTAAACTAACACACCAGTTGATTAAAGTGGGAGTGATAACAGGTTCCAATTCTGTGCAAAAAAGTCTGATTGCCTTTTGAGAACTGCTACACTGCCTCAATCAGATTACTAAACTGTTTTTTTGTTCTTTTCATTTGCACCTCCAACCAAAAGATAAATATGAAGAAATTCTATTTAGTTCCGCACTTGAAAATATGTGTAGCAGCATCCATTTTCTGTAAAGCATTAGTATTGCTTCAGATTTACATTAGGAAGAAAATGTTAAAAGTTTAAGCACAATGATTAGACTTGTTCCTTTACATACCTGTAAGTTTAATTCCTACATTAGAAAGGGTAAGTATCCAAATAGTCACTGATATTACTGTGTTTTACTTAAAGTTCAGTCAGCAGCTTGCAGTCTATACTTGCTTCATTGATTTATTGATTAAACAGCAAATTTTAAGAAATTTCCCACCATCATTTTAAAGACAAAATGGGGATCATCATTACAAAAACGTGATCCCTTCTGCCTGGAGCTGAACACTTGAATTGCTGATGCTATTCATAGCGAGGGAGACAGGACATTAAAATGAACTTCCTTCTGTTAACTTGGCCCGTAAACGATCTACAATTTCCAGCACTCACAGCTTTGACACCTGCTACTATGATGTCATGTAATCATGACAACCTGCCACACACCAATATAGTACAAATACTACAAGAGGTTGTCATCCTCTGATTATGGATCTGAAAAAGATGCAGTTGGAGCTCTAATTAGAGGCATCAGCAAAGTACCCCTAATGGTATTACTCTGGGGATTTTGGATTTCAATGGTTGTGGTAGCCCACAGACTCACCAGAGTGGCTTTTAAGACAGACACAGGGAAACATTGTTAATGTGTATGAACCTTAGCCTCCACAGAAGCTAAATACTTAAACACATCTTTAATAGATAACCCCACAACATAAAGCTGCTCTATTGAGTATGTGTCACCTATTTTCTCTTTTCAGCTGCTGTGGCTGAACCTGCCACAGGTGAGGTTGCTACCCTATCTGCCAGCCCCAGCTACTTTGTCCGTCTGGGGAAACTCTCTGCTAAGGTGCAGGAGCGAGCCCTACAACAGTCTCTGGTCCGTGCGCGGAATGCAAGGGATGCAACCCATGTTGCTGTGTCTCAGATTACCAGTACTCTGGACCTGCTAGAGAGTGCCCGTTCCAGTCTGGGTTCCGCCGGCAACCAGATAGGAGGAGCGTCAGAGCAGCTACTGCAGCGCTGGACAGAGTGGAAGCAGAAGCAGGGTGGAGCTGGACAGAATGAGTCAGAGCCAGATGGGGCCAAAGATGAGACTGAGGTCAGGGCTATAACATTTGGGAATTGACTATGGTATTGACTAATGGTTTCTAACCAGATTATTGTTCCATTTTAGAGCCTCTAAAGTGCATAGGCTGTACATAGACAGCTTGTATACTCCAAAATGACAATAATACTGCTTGAACAAATAAAAAAAGGAGAAAAAAAACATTTCTCTGATAGTTACAAGAACAATAGAAGAGCCCTGAAATTCAGAAATAAATCAGAGTTGCATTAAAGAGGCTGACATTATATTATAATGCCACCACAGATTCAGTGACAGGATTGATATTACAGTGTGTCAACAAAATTCGGATGCTTCATGAATAGAAGGGACTTGCGAGGAATTTATATGATAAAGCTATATTATCATATTTCATTAAGTATGCCAATGTTTATCATTCACTGTCTGTTCACAGCAGCTGGAAGGGCGGGTCCTGTCCATGGTGCGTGGTCTGAGTGAACAGCTGCGATCAGCTTGCTCCAATGTGGTATCAAGTGCTCAGGGTCTGCCAGGAGCAGTCCAGGAGCAGCTGACAAGTGCCCGAAAATCAGCTGAAGATCTGCACTCCTCTTTAGGGAACACCAGCACCCTCACACCCCTCCTGCTGGAGCGGAGCCGTCACCACTTGACCCAAGTACTAATTGCTCTACACTGTCTTTACCTCAATGTATTATTTGCTGAATCAGCTAAGCTTAATATAGTTTCTTGCCTGAATTTGTATTTCCTTTTTTTTCTCCATCCTGTCACTTAACACAGGTAGCTCCTCCATTACCTTTTCATTGGTACTTGGTACAGCATCCCTAGAACCACAGTACATATTGCACATAAATAAACACACATTCTCAGGAATAACTCCTCGTTCATATCCATTAATGAAACTAGGACAGTTGAGTTTATGTTGTATTTAATAATGTACACATGTAACCTCAGTATTCCCTAACAACAGTAAAGTTTAAGCATATTTCTGAGGTAACGTATTTGTTCTGAGTATTAGTATTTATGATTAAGTTATTGTGTATAAAGTAATACACATATGTTACTGTTCCCAGGTTCAACAGTCTCTGGATGGTGTCATGGAGTACTTGCTAAACAACACACCCCTTAACTGGCTGGTGGGGCCTTTTGCCCCTCAAATCACTGAAAAACCAGAGCCAGTGGGAGATGTGTCAATGGAGGAGGCCGGACCACAGCAATAGACTTGATGACTTTGTTGTGTTTCTTCATGAATTCATTTAGTGTGGTGACAGAAGACTTATGTTTACTGTAGATGGACCATTTTAAAAAGTACTGCATATCAGATTGCTATAATGAAAGAGGTCTGAAATTCATGCCATAATTACTCTTCATGATGCACTTATTAGGTAATGATACTACATTTGTGATGAAAATGAAAACTGTGTAACCATAATGGAAAGCTCTGACCTGTGGCCTTATACATTTGTGCACTTACTTTTATCTTTATCTGGATAAATAATAGTTGTACATCTTCTCAAAGATTACCTGCCTGTACCCATACTGGGTGTTTGAAAGACTTTTTGTTAGGCTAAAAACAATTTAAAGCATTCCCAGAACTAAGCCAAATTTATGTTGTCTGTAAAACATCAAGATCATCTCAGGGGCCCGAAAAAGCCCATATTATAATAAAACAGACATGAGCAAACATCTAGACATTTGACATCTTAACAGTTCATAATGCATTTCATTTGTTTTTAGATAACCAATTTTAATGTATTACGTGTCTGAGCCTTGATGAGTTTATGGAAGCAGCTAATGCACTGTCAGTGAGCTTGACATGCTAATAAAAATGTTTGGACGCAGCACAGTGTCAGTGTCATCAGAGTATCATGTTTGAGTGTTTTGCTGTTGTTGTGACCTGTTGTGAACGGGGTGGTGGACTTTGTGCTGGCCGTCTGAATCGATGCTGAGGATGACGTCATGGTCGTTGTTTCGAATGTCGGGAGCTGGCGTCGGGTAGGAGGCCGCGCGCTCTGCTGGGGACACAACTTGTACAAATCTGAAGCCCAAGGTCGTCGACAGCCGCCGGTACCTTGCATTTCAGGTATTGTCTTCCCTCTAGACTGCTATGGTTGGGTGCCGCTGTGTGTAACCGATTTAAAATCAGCCGGGACACTGTCGGTGAGCCCTCTGTTTTTGGGCTGGCTGATAATGCTAGCAGTTGAGCTAACGTTAGCCTGCTAACACGAGCCGTTTATTCGATTTAAAACAGCAGGTTTGTTTACAGCTTGTCGCTAAGGACGCTGTATTTCTTATTTTCTTGATTTTCATCATGATGAGAGGCTACCAGTCGAGATGTGTCCTTTCTTTTTGTATTGGTATGTAGTGTCAGGCAGACAAAACGTCCAGCGAAGCTGTTTGCTAATGTTACAGTGTTTGCTTTGAGCTATGCAAGCATAGGACGTCAATTGTTTTCTGCTGCGGACAAACTCAAACTGGGGGCAGTCAGCTGTAAGTTATTTAGCTTCATTGTACTTTTAACGTTTGTCAGATCATCGGCTAAATGTAGGCTTTCGTTAAAGTTTTCAAGGTGTTTTTGTGCAGACGTGTGTTAGCTTTTGTTCCTTTTTGGTTAACTTTGTTCTGACCAAAACATCTTGCTGTGCGGCGGAAGAAACCACGACCTAGCTGAGCTAGCGTATGCTTTCGCAGACTGTAATTTGCCTTTTGCAGTGGAATTGTTCATGTCTCTTTGTACCTTTTGTTTTCATTGTTGTACTCAGCTCTCCACCTACTTTGAGGGGTTATGCTATAGCTTAACGTTACTACTTGTCAAAAACTCCTGGTGCCTTCTGCCAATCAAGAGGATCATTACATTAATTAATAATCATATAGTTTTGTATATATTTACTGTCATATTATGCTATGAATCTCAGAGATCGCTTTTGTCTTACACACTTATTTAGCTACATAATTTAGACAGTACTTTCAGTTAAGTGTGACCAAGTCCAGTTCTGCTTCAGTAGAACTGGACTTTGTCACTCACTTGGTGTTGGATTTAATTATGAATGATGTAGTTGTGAACCTTTCATTACAGCTTGAATTAGTTGGTCATAACCCTTAGTTTACAAATAAGCTCCCAGTTTGCTCCAACTCTACTCTCATGCTCCTATGCCAGTCTCCAAGCTCTTTTAGCTTAAAGATAATTAATCATGTAATTAAGCAGGGACTGTTAATCATTTTAACTAACTTTTGTAACCCCATTTTCAGGAATATCCTCTCCCATCCCCCTTACCCCCTCTGTCAGAGTATGGCTCAGGAGACCAATCAGACGCAGGTGCCAATGCTTTGCACTATGGGATGCGGTTTCTATGGTAACCCCCGCACCAACGGCATGTGCTCGGTCTGCTACAAGGAACACCTGCAGAGGCAACAGGGAGGGGGGCGATCCAGCCCCCCAGGAGAGAAAGGTAGGAAGATGGGGGAGAGACATGACCAATATAAGGCAGGGGGTCCTGGATACGGGTCTTAGGTGAAAAGTTGACATAAACTTGGATCAGGGGGTCACTCAAAAATTGTACAGGCGTGATGGGCACTTGAATTCGCTAAAAGGGGTTGGAGAACAGAGGTAGCAGTAGCTGCCTACACTGTGGCATCAGAAAGCAAGAGAGTGACTTCTCCATCTGTTGTTTCACATTAACTTAAAAAACATGTGATCATGGTAGACAAGCACAGGCAATAAATAGCACATAATAAGATACTTAGAAACAGATGGAAAGTCGTCCATGTTTAGGGCCAGAACCTCAGGTTTGTGATGTCGGATTGTTCTGTCCCCGCACAGCTGCTACATCACCGGCAGGATCACCAGGATCAGCTGGTGTTACTGTGGAGACGACGACCTCAGAGCCCAGCACAGAGGTGGCAGGAACCCCACCTGAGGAACAAACAACCAGGTATGTTGACTGACTGGAAATTTGTTCATACTTGTATTGTTCGTAAAAGTGCTAATAAATGTTTGTGAAGTAGATATAATCCTTCTGGTTAACCATCCATCACGTAGAATTTAATACTGAATCCTCTGTGTTTATTTTCAAATGTTTTTTGGAATTTATGCATTTTATAATATTTAATTTGAAAGTTTCTCAGCATCTTTCTGTATTTTAGTTTCTTCTGCATAGATTCACCATTAAACCCATGGCAATATTGTGACGTGGACATTGTGGGGTTTTTAAACAAATGTATGTTTTATTTTTGTGAAACAATGTGTTTTAGTGGATGGTGGAGTCCTTTGGTAGTATGGATCAATGTTTGTTTGTTTTTGTTTGGGGTTTTTTTTTTTGTTCACATAGTTAGTTTTGGTCATATTTGTTTTGTGGTGATAAACAAATGCAGCTTTAGTTTGTGAGAGGTCAGTTGTTTAAAGTTGACACAGAAAGAAGAGCTGAAGAGAAATGTACTTGCTTGAAGGCCTGTTCTTAAAACTGCTGCATAATGATGTTGAATACTTTTTGCAGGCCTAGTTCATTTTTTTGTAATAAAGCATTTTGTGAGAGCTATTGTGTGGTTTGCTTTAGTTATGCCAATAAATCAATATTTCTGGAATTTTAAAGCTTAGTACCATTTGAAGAGGGGTAGATGGGTAAGAAACTAATTGGAAGATGATGGTGTTTTGGAGTTTTACAAATGTGTTTTTAATAGATGAAAAGCAAATGTTTGTATTATAATGTGTTTTCGCTTTTATAGAGATAACTGTCATTTGTTGGAAAGAGACCACAGAAAATAACAATAGACCAGGAAAGAATTTAAATTAGGAACATGAGATACTTTTGGAGGATTGATTATTTGAGCTTTAACTGTATTGTAGTATAATACAAGACCCGTGACTGTATTTATGAGGTTCCTGGGAAACACACATAACCAACATTATAGTGCACCCAGTTATCAAAGATGTTGTTTCAGTAATGGCTTTATTTTTCCCAAAATATCTAGAAATAAAACATTTGTTCCTGGTATGACATTTTGGAATTATCAGAAGGGCTTTGTGTCTG
The DNA here is from genome assembly GCF_963691925.1 of Scomber scombrus. NCBI lineage: Eukaryota > Metazoa > Chordata > Actinopteri > Scombriformes > Scombridae > Scomber > Scomber scombrus. Next base: position 12,874,367 of record NC_084977.1, on the reverse strand, counting down.
ATATGTGTGGTTTCTGTATGGCCTGTCTGTTGGTGCAGTGGTTGCTTCTGTCTCATTAATTTGATTGTGATAGAAACAGGTCCAAACAATAGTAATGAGCCACCAAACGAAGTGATGGGCTGTAATGTATGTAGCAAAGTAAAACAAGGAAAAAAATGCAATATACCAAATTGCCTTACATTATTTTTGGTGTTGTTGGGCTACTATAGCCATATTGTGTGGATAGTGATTACCAAGTTTTTCATGAATACATTTGCGGTCCAACAAAATAAACATAAATCTTTTTTCCATACATTTATTGCCAATTTAATTTAAAAAAGTTGTTTATTAATTACATTTTTGAAATTGTACATATTTCTTCTATGGTCTAAAATTGTATTTTATGTTCTTATAATGTCAGTCCCAGCTCTCCCAGCCCAGTAACTCAACAGATGACAGCTATGAGCATCTCCCAGGATTCGGGAGCTGTAGACTCTGATCGAGCAGAGGCAGAGGAGGGAGAAGAGGAGGGTACTTCCAACAGCACAGGTTAGCATCACAGAAAGCTGTGCTCCTTTCACAAACCCATCAACCCAGGTGTCACTCCACATACAGCCAGTCAGGCTCACAGCAGTGGCGAACACTTCTTTTTAAGGGGCAGGTTATCAATAAACAGGTAAACTGGGGGTTTATCAGGTATTAGCTAGATGTTACTGATCCACTTTGATTTACAGTTTCTTAATGTCATGTCATAGTTATGAAGTAAGTAATGCCTTCAGTTGCATTCATTAAGTCACCACGGACTGCTGACACAGTTTTTTAATGCCTTAACAATCCCTTACAGAAAAATGATTCCAGTGAGCTCCCCACAGTGTGGTGTACAGATACGCAATATTGGAAAAAAAAGAAAGCACTGGTATCAGATCAGGAATCTGTACCAGATACCTTGAGTTGAGGTATCAGAAATGTGCAAGAAAATTTGTGACGGGTGAATTGCTATCTTTCACCATGGATCCTGAACGATGCTTGCTGGTTCAGCAGAAGAATTATAGCATATCAAATCGGTAAAATGATTATTTTCCCCCTGTTTTCGCACTACATATTCTGTTTAAATTCACCAGAAAATTACAGTATAATGAAATTGTACTAATGGAAAAACCTCCATTAAGATGTATATGCTGAGGCAGGGTATAAGGTAGTGGTCTAGTGGCAAGAGTTGGTTCCCAAAAAGAGCAAGAAACTGCAGACACAATATCATTTCTTTAGAATCTGTCTAATGCTCTAATGTTCCTTTTCCGAATGTTTTGATCAATGTACCTTTTTATTTTACAGTGCATCTTTTCAATATTTTACTTTGGGTTAGTGTTATCTGTGGTTTTTGAGCGGTTATTGTTAACATACTCTGCTCCCTTGTGCTACTGTGGAATCATCCATTTCAACATGTAAAGAATGAACTGCTTTGCACTCATTGTGCTTTGTTTCAACAGAGCCAGTGGGGGAGGCAGCACAGGCTTCTGATGGCGACCAAACCCCTGACAAAAACAAGAAAAAGAACCGCTGCTTTTCTTGCCGGAAGAAAGTGGGCCTTACTGGTAAGGAAGAATTTCATGGTGCATATTGACATAAACAAAGAGCAGTGAGCTCCTCTTAACTCCTGACATGGTTCAAAGGTTTATGAGTCATGAAACAGCATTGGTGGGATTCTCAGCTCCTCACCCAACAATCATAACCAGACAGCGTTGGAAACTCAGAACAGTTTATTTACAGCAGTGAAGATCTTGTCATGGCACCATTTTTGATGTTACTGATATCTTCTTGTGGCCTCAAAGAGCACAGGACAAGAAGGGGGCCGTTTTTGATTTTGCACTACTGTCAGAAGTCCTGTGTAAATTGAAAGTAAGAATGACCCCATCAAAATGTATTGTCTTTAAATCAGCTGACTTCCAGGTAGACGCGAACAGAGCCCTTTTAACTGTTACAGATAAATGAACTGTTTTTGTTTCATTATGACTCTGGAGATTCACCTGGTTTCTGAAATAGAAGAAATATCTTACTGCTGTTTCTGATACCACTGATCAGAGCTTGCTGCTCAGTAGCTTAGAGCATCAGGCCAAGCTCACTGTAATTTTTTCTTAAATCAGATCTTTCTTTACATCTCAGTTGTGGTGTTCCCCGCAGGAACAGCTCCTTGTTATTTTCTACTCGCATTCTCCTTCAGACACCATTTCAAACACGCATGAATGAATGACAAATGATTTTTAATACAGTTTTGGAAAAATCAATCACATGTAATCTACGTTATGGCTCCCACATGGTTATTCAGCCATGATTCCTCTACCTAAAATACATCTCTAAAATTCACCCTGTTAAGTCCTTTTTTTCATCACTTATAGGTTGTATGAAAAGCCTAATCTGTAATCTAACCAAGAGCTCCATCAGCTGACTCTAACTGCTACAAAAAAGAGACTCCTAGTTTAGTATGTTGTATGTATATCAAGTTTTCATGCACCTACTGTCATTTTGAAATAAGTCATTGCTAATTTCAAGGACTTAGCATCATCAGTAGCTCTAAACTATTATGCAAAATCCAACTCCCAGTCCATGGTTTGTGCCACGTTATTTCCACTTTGGTACAGAGAGCTGCATACTGCAGGTTGGTGGTGCATTTCACAGTCAGAGGCATTTCACAGTGTACAGTTGGCCTACACTTTTTTCCAAACTGGATCGCGATTAAATCGTCTCCAGGAGCCATTTAAAGTTCAACTGTAATATTTGTATATTAAACCTGATCCAAAACCTCAGCATGCAATGGGCACACAGTGGGCATGTATGCATCCTAATAGAAGCAGCACCCTCCAGGGCCTGTCAAACTCTTCATTTCAGCCCTTTCTTGCTCTTAAAGGAATATTTTGTTGTACACTATAAACACAATTTTAGATATGCCCAGTTTGATTGCAACACTTACTACACCCAGACGGTGATGTTAGGTGTGCTTAGAGCTGCAATAAATTTAAATCTTTCAACCCATAGAGGTCAGTGCTGCAATATGTGTCTTCTATACAAGAATTAGTGTGCAATTGCTCTTTTATTATGTAATAATGTTTGCAATAAAGACTTAAGACTGATTGTGTTTACTTCTCTTTATTGAAGGTTTTGACTGTCGCTGTGGCAACCTGTTCTGTGCCATTCACCGTTACTCTGACAAACACGACTGTCCCTATGATTACCGGAGTGCAGCTGCAGCCCGCATACGTAAGGAGAACCCCATCGTGGTGGCTGAGAAAATTCAGAAGTTATGAGGACTGACTGCTAAAAAAAAAAGTCTCTCTGACTTTGTGAATTTGAACAATGGCGACTTGGCTGAAAACACCTGATATCATGGCTTCATTTGTTCATGGTAGTCTAAGACGGGCGGGGTGGGGTGGTGCAGTCACAGCCACTGTCCAGACGCTTCCCTTGCTAGCATCTCCCTCTCTCTCCACTAGTGACTGTTTGCGGCTGAACCTAAGTGTTTCTGTTTGTGTGTGTTTGTATGAAAATGTGTGTGTGTGTGTGTGCACATTTTGCTTGAGAGTTGGGGAGAGAGCTGTAGGGGCTTGGTGGACATGTTGCTCTGGGGAGGGAAGGCATTTGATTTTACCCCTTTTTGTTTCTCAACTTGGGGGATCGTGTGGGTTTATTTTTATACAGTCCCTGTAAGGTAGTTGAAATGAGACAGGGGTAAGCTGTTAAGGAATGTGTCACAGCCTGGGTAACGACACTGAGGTCAATTACGAAAGTCTAGCAAGTTAAAAAATAACTAGCTGGGAGATTTCATCCATCAGCAAGACCTTTTAAGGGCTTTGGAATATGATTTTTTTTCTTCCAGAGTAAAAATGATGTCAACTTCTTGTCAAATTGGCAGACTTTTTTTCCCCTTCTCACCTCCTCTTACCCTTACTCTATGGGTCACCACACGTTGGACTCCCAAGTCTCAGCATTTTCCAGAAATATTTCTCTTTGATATATTGACTTATCATACTGATATTGGGTGCATGAACAGTTGTGGGGGGGTGGGGTGGGGTGGGGGGCAGGGAGGGAAATGGGAGGGGAAACTGAGAACCTTGACTTACCTGAGTGATTGAATTCTGTGTTTTGTTTTATTTTTATTTTTTTTTCTTTCTGTTTTAATGAGCGTATGACATCAGAAGATCTATATTAATATATTGTAGTTAGCTTGAATTGTGTGATTGCATTCTATTTATTTTTTATCATTTGGTTGGTCTGTGCTGGAGGATTGGCAGCATGTGTCAGCAAATCAATAAGATTTTTACTTAACCTTTTCACTTATATTTAAGTAATTCCATCTTGATTATATAACCATTGAAGAAAAAAATACACAGGCTCTGACATGATGGAGTAGAGTCCAGTTAAGCTGTTATGTTACAATTGTGCAGTAAAATGTTCCCTATTTAGGATTTGGAAACAAAAGCACAACAAAGTGTGTCAACTGCAGAGCGCAAAATAATGTGCCACACCTACTCAGTTTTGTTCAGCATCTGGGTCATTTGCAGTTTATACTTGATCTGTTCAGCACGCTAGTTGGAAAAAAAAGACCTACTTGATTGATGAGATGTTAGTAAGACAGTGTGTTCCTCTTGAATGCCCTTTTTTGTTTTGTGGAGTCACAGAGTGAAGCTCCATGTTTCTCTAACCACCAGCAGACCACTGACACATGCTGAATGAAAACTGACCCGGGTTGCAGTTACTCTACACATTGACACACTTCCTGCTCAGCTAAAGTTAAGATTGCTGCGATGCTACAGACCTGCGCGCTGTGCTTTTTACGATGTGCTCGGATTCAGATGAGTCTTTTACCATGGAGACTGCTTCTAGCTAGCTTCTTCTAGGAAGATCAAACTTACATGCATGTGTGCAGTCAAACATATAAGTTACTGTTTGGTAACTGACTGCACAGTTAGAAATGAAGCTGGAATGTTTAAAAAGCCACACAGCAGCAGCACAATGCATGGCTGGGACCTCGAGGTTCAAGTTAACAGGACTCTACTGTTTCTTTTCCAAATGTAAATACCATATGGCTCCTATTCATATAGTATAATCTTAATGTAGATTTTTGCCAGGTAATAAAGGCGGGGGACTATGGTGAAGAATAGTACTATGTGTATTAAAGTGCTTTTCATAATTATCCAAACAAAAAAAAGTGTGCCACAAATGGCACAGATTTTTCCCCCGATCTTCGTTCCACTTTTATTTACAAGTTATTTACCACATCATCTGCCAATGTAATGTCCAAAGTATTTTCAATAACTGGCTCGACCATGAGTATCACCTGTAGGCCACATGGTTTCTGTTTTACAATAGTCAGATTGTTAACAAGCCCCTGTAAGCTGTATTAACCTCGCCGAATTACACAGTATTCCAGTCCATGCTTTTATCCTGTTACTGATTCTATTCATAGCATAGTGATAATACTGAGAGTTTAAAAGGCCCCTTGTGAGATATGGATGGGGCATTTGAGGTTCCATCTTCCTTATAAAAAAAGCCTTCCTTGTAAATGTTGCTTGGTCTTGATTATTAAATATTTATGGAAAAAAGCTGTAGAAAAGTTGCAAGGAATTGGCACAGAATGCATTTTCTGAATAAGCCAATGCAGAATGTGTTGGACATTAATGACTCTTTTCCTTGTATACATAGAATATCATACTGGACCTGGCCGTATTTAGCTCTGGCTACTAAGATTGGAAAAATTGGCCTTTATCAGAACTCCCATTAAAGTCTCAGTGTTGATAGTGGACAGGTGGTTTTGTGACTTAATATACCAACACTGAGACTGTTTAGCGGGGATAAGTCGCTCATGTAAATCCCTTGACTGTGGTTTTATTTCTTTCTCCATCTCATTACTTGTGGAAAATTGAAATTCAGAAGTTTTTGGGGGTTCTTAAGTGATGATTATATACAAGGAAAATAATTGTCTAAATACGACAGTTTGGTGTTATATAATCTGAATATACAAGCTTGCCTGCTGGGTTGATGACAATAACAAAATAACATCTCCCACAACACGATGGTCATTATTCACAGGTTAATAGTTTTTTCAGAGAGAAAGTCTTTTCTTTGGAATGATTGTTCAGCTGATGTAAATCGTGTGGATTTCATGGTTTACACTTTCTGTTTTCTATTGACTGCTCATATCACACCCTCTTTTTTTGAATAAATGTGAGCAGTTTGAATGTAAACCACCATAATTCATACAACAAGCTGTAATGTCATTTATCAAACTATACTTACCCCTGATATTGATTATGACTTTGGGAAGACGATGGACGCCCATTTTTCTTAATGTGACATTTGAGACAGTTGGATGGCCGAAAACGTTTTGTTTCTGATGAAGGACTTGGCACCAGCAATTAGGGCAAACATTCTTAATGAATCTAGATATTATCAGTGCATATGTTTTCTTCCTTCTGTTTTGTTGCTTTGATAGAGTTTTGATGTCTTCAATCCTGTCTTTAGCACAACATTTTATAATCAATGTCTTCATCATGCAAAGGGTTTTGATCAATAATAATGATAAACCTGCCAGTTATGATGAATCCAGTTAGAATTCTGTTTCACTGCAGAACTGAAGACAAATGAAGATGGGTTTATTCATTTTTGTCTTTCAAGATGAGCTTGAGGGACATCAAATGAAATCTGCAATGTTCACAGAGCTGTAGTTCCTGTCCCTTGGCACTCCAGTCCCCCAGAAACACCACCAGATATCTTTTTATTTTGTTTTTCTTTAAAGATTTAGGATTGTATGATGTGTAAGAGTAAGTACAAAACAATAAAATCGCAAAGTTTATTTTAAATTATACTTGTCTTTTGTATTTTTTATGCATTTTAATGTGCTAGATGCTTATGGAAACAGTCGTCTGGTAAATAAACTGATCTTTTTCTTTGTGTATTTAGTGGTTTAGTCACTATAGCACTCAGTAGTTTCTGTGCTGCTCCACATACTGCATCTACATACTGTGGCCCCCTTGCTTTGTATTTGTATATTGTTTCAGACTCGGCAATACGCTGTAGGCACAAATGGTACCACACAATGGTACCTAATGTTCAGCTTCAATGTATACTGTATGAGGACTTGCTATAAGGGCCATTCAACTACACTGAATTTAAAACACTGTAACACAAAGTTTCTGTAATGAGACTGAAATATGTCAGTCAGAAATTCATGAAAACAAATTTGACCAAAACATGCCAATGTCAAATAACCACATTTCATCATACAAAACATAAAAAGTAATTGAATGTGACATCCAAGTAAGAGAAGAAATCTTTCTCTGGAAAAAATAAAGAATGATGGATCCAAAAATGCTTATCACTGTAGAAATGTTGTCTTATAGGAATCATACGGGTGTAATTTGTAATACTAACCATGGCTTCAATAAAAGTGTCCCAGTAAGCTAAACCAATGAAGCAGAGAGCAGGGTCCCTGAACTGAATGGACTGCTGCCATCATTATGGTTATATATCACTCCTGTGCTTTTCCTGCTGTAACATACTAAAATATCTGCTGTGAAAAAGGTCAATCAATGGTGATCTTCAGAAAAACACCAAGCCAGAATTATTGAATTCTCGTTGGTGCTGACAGAATAAATATAAGCACTGAATATCAGTGGTATGAATATTTGTGCATTCATGTTTTACACTTTAGTAAACCAAAGTCAGTTTTTAACATTATCATTTTGTCTCCTTAACCCTTAGATGCATGACCTACCGATACCTACACTCTTCCATGAGTGGGGTCAAAAATGACCCCAATTAGAATGAATGCGTTTTTTGCTGTAAACTTAAATTCATTTAATTTTGGTTAAAGATGATGATTTTTATTATATTTTGGTCAACAAAAGAATTATTTCATGTTTGACAAGCTCATTTATCACTTTGTATCACTTTTTTATAACATTTTTATCCCAGCTTCTAAAAAGGTCAAAAACGGTTAACATCCAAAAAGTATACCAATTAGAATCAATGCATTTAATGCAATATTATAACACAAGAATGGTTTCATGTTTTCCATGCTATCACAACTTCAACATTCATTGGTTGTGTATCCGTCTGTCTGTCTATGCATGTACACACGCGTCTTCTTTCTTCTCACTGTGAGCAGCTGTTACAAACTACTTGTTTCTTGCTGTGAGCACTGCACACAGGGTCACTGCATTTCCAGCAACTATTGGTGGCTTTGCACACATCTTACACCTCTTTCTCTTCTGTTGGCCCTGTCATAACCCTAACCCTAACCCAAAGACAACCTATTTGAGGAATACATGGAAGATTAAACGATAAAAATTTTAAATTACAAAGATATTGCAAAAAAACAACAGCTGGGTCATTTTTGACCCCACTTATGCATCTAAGGGTTAAAAAGTGCAATAATCAAAGTGCCTGCACAGGTGTTTTCACTCAATGTGCCTGATTAAAATTCCTCCCAGGGCCACGTAGGTGTATTCTTGATTGACGTGTCTCCTCTTAGTTTTGTTGACCCAGTAAAGATCGAACTTTGACTTTTTTTTTCTTAAGTACATGGAGTTTGTTGACCCAGCGTACTGTATCTCCACCTAACCTGAAGAGTCAGTTTACCCAAAATTACAAAGAACATACTGTATTTTGTCACTGATATCTAAAGCCATCCTGCTTTTATTTACCTAGGTTTAATAGATACACCACCAGAATAACTGAGAACATATTTGTGGGGTTACAGGGCCGGAAACAAGCTGGCCTATTTCATGTGACCACGGGTGGACTACATTACAAAAGCAAGTTGATAGGCTGACATGAGCATTTTCTGGGGAATAGGTAGTAAAGGTGGTTCCTGAGCCAGCAAAACTTTCTACTGAGCGCTCACAGGAAAACTGTGTGCTCTGCAGTGTGTGTGTGCGTAGTGGGAGGTGGGAAGGGCTATGTTTTCCCGTAAGGATTTTATTTCAGTTGCCTACACAGATACATGTTGTTTCTAATACGCTCACACCAACGTTAATTAATCATTCTATCAATCAATCTAACTTAATTTGAATAGCAACTTTCATACAGATTAGTGCTTCACAGATGACTGAAAAGCCAAAAATAATAAGTGTAGACAGTAAACAGTAAAACAATGGATAAGATAAAACACAAATTCACGAAATTAATACAATAAAACGAGTGAATAAAATAGAGTAAATAATGTGTATAAATCATACTTTTATTGAAACAAGTATACAACAGGTTTACAGCACCCTGTGTATACAACGTGAGTCTACAATCATAAACCATACAAACCTACAATCATAAGCCAGGAGGACTAATGGTTGTAATAAAAAATAATAATTAGTTAAATAAACATCATGTAAAGCTTACAATGGTTATACATTACAAACAACGAAGAAATGTATTGTTTGATGTTGACAGTCAACACTGAAAAATGTGGCTTTTTGATTTGAATTTGTGAATATAAAGTTTGGTGAGCACAGTAAGCAAATTAATCAAACAGAGCTGCGAACAGAGATGTATGAACTATCGCGAGAATAGGGTTAAGGTTATGTTAGTTTGGAGCATGGAGGTCATGGTTATGCTTAAAATCTCGCGATAGTTTGCAAATCGCCCCTCCGGTTGATTCAATCTAACACCAACCTTCATAAACATATCATCTTTTACGTATCTTTTACAACACCGTCACCCACACTGATAACAAGTGTCCATTAATTGTCCAATGGAAACTCCTTACGTCACATCCTGTCAGCTTTCGCTTCCGGATGCGGTGAAACAGCAAAGAAGTAGGAAAACACCGCACGTATATGGACTCATTTAAATGACGAGACGCTGTCTGGAAAGTCAAGAGGAGACGTCAGCGACATTCATGTTTTCACGGAAACAAATACACAGGCTGGAGACCGTGTTTTAACGATGTTTTTTTGAGTCGTCTGTGTAGTTTTTACTGAGTAGCCGTGTTTATGTCTTCTTGCTAGCTTAAGCCAGCGAAGAGCTAGCTGGTACGCGCAGACGACTATCTCCGGTCAAATGCAACTTGTCATCGGTTGTTTTCCTTATATATATAAATATCGCTCATTCTCACAGGACGGAACAATATAGTATGCTAAGTGTTTAATTGCGGCTGAGAAGGGTTCAGAGTTTGCTTTTGGTGAGATCCGGGTGAAGATTGCTTTGGAAACGTTTCCTCCTCACTCTCAACACAAGTTTAAAAAGCTGAAGAAACTAATTCCGCTTCATTAAAATATCCAGGGCACTTCTTGGAGGAACGGCCGATCACTCTTCGACCTCTCAACAAGTGGACAAAATGGATGTTATCTGGACTTCAGGCACCTCACTGAAAACCAAGCACATACTTTGTAAATAACACCACTTTTTCCTCCTTCCTCTGCTGACAGGGTGCTTATCTGCCTCCTGTGTAAATGTGGCTTGCATTTTGAAGAGGAGGAAGTCTTCTTTGTTTTATTTTTGTTTCAGCGCCACTTATTTTTAGCTTTGACTAAGCCCTTCAGCTCAACAGGTAGGTCTACTTTTGTCATATGCTGTATGTTTGCAGGGCTCCATCTACTTAATATTTTTATGGTGACTGATCAGTTAATTATTTGCCCCCTAGCATTTTGAAATAACGAGTCACATTCACTTGTGTTTACCAGAGCCTGAAGTGAAGCCCTGGATCAGGTTATAGATGACATGATGAGAAGGAAACTCTTCTCATATGTGAGAAGCTATATGCTGTAACCAGTATTGCTTTCCTTGTTGCTTAACCTCACTGAAGCTGCAAGGATTATTCGATTTAATCAAATAGTTGTCAACTATTAAGGTAATCACCAACTATTTTGGTAATCTATTAATCTTTTGGAGGTTTCTCTGATTCCAGCTTCTCAGTTGTAAATCTTCTCAGTTGTCTTGGGATTATGATTCGTTTTTTAATGACAGTAAAATTGAATATATTTGCATTGTGGCCTGTTGGTCGGGTGATCACCATTTTCTGACACTTTATAGACCAAACAGCTAATTGATTAATTAAGAAAACAATCAACAAATTAAGTCACATTGGAAATTATTGTTAGTTTATTAATGGATTCATCATTTGGCATCTGAAGCATCACAAAATAGTGGAAAACGCTCATCAGAAAGGGTCTGTACATACAATGAACTGTATGTAAGACAAAGAAAAGCAGCAGACACTCACATTTGAGAAGCTGACCCATCAAATATTTTGTTTTTTTATGAAAAATGACTTGGAAAATGCCTGGCTATCAAAATATTTTCCACTGGATTTTCTTCAGATCAACTAAACAATTAAACAACTAATGATTTCAGCTCAGGTAACCAGCAGATATTTGGTAAATTTACCCTATAAACGGATTATAAAGATGTAGCCATATATTAATCATCTATAATCCTTACATGCGCTAAACTTGCTCGAAACATTTCCATCATCATCATTGTTGCTGCATTTCGAGCGAGTGCATTGTACATTTCACTGTAATAAGTATCCCATTGTGTTACACTGGGATGATGTAGATTCATTAGCACACTGATCCTCTTGTCCTCCTCGTGCACAGTAAAGGATGAATGGCCTCTCTCTCAGTGAGCTCTGCTGCCTCTTCTGCTGCCCACCCTGCCCCGGCCGCATTGCAGCCAAACTCGCCTTCCTGCCCCCTGAGCCCACATACACCTTTCTCCCAGACCCAGAGGCAGGCCCCAACGCGCCAGGAGGAACAGGGACATCAAGCCTGCGGGTGCGCAGTGGCGCTTCAGTGGCTGGAGGCGCAGGGGCTGGGGCTGTGGAGGGAAGATGGAAGCTCCACCTGACAGAGCGAGCAGAGTTTCAGTACTCCCAGAGAGAACTGGACACAACTGAGGTGTTTCTTACTCGCTCCAGCCGAGGGAACAGGGTCGGCTGCATGTATATTCGCTGTGTTCCTAATGCCAGGTGGGTTTACCTTTTGAGTAGTTTAACACCACAGCTTGCGTGACCTTTCTTTGTCATTTTATGACAGTGTGTCACATTTCCCTAAAAGTGTTTCCACACCTTCCTTTCTTGCCCGTCTTGTCCACTCACATCCAGGTTTACTTCCTTTACTTATCTCCCTGTTGACTCAGCTGACTCAAAGATGTTCTCTTCCTGCTTTTTCAGCGGATCACTGCTATCCATTTTTTCTATTTTCTCTATTGTTTTTAGTCCTGCAGGTTTGTATTAAACTTGAATGTTGAGTTTCTTCTGCATTTTGTAATTCTTGTTTATGATAGCTATCGTAATAGAGTGTCACGCTCAGTGGCAAGATATTAGTTTCATGTGAGTCAGAGACTAAACATTTTTAGCTATCTGGCCATCTTTCCTGCAGGCTTGTGTCATTGAGTTTATTGGCAGTGATTTTTTTTATGAGACAATTGCGACCTAAGAAGAAGTATTTTATGTGCAGAGATGTAAAAGTATTTATCTTCAGTTTGATGCATATCCTGCTGCGCTCTGCTGCTGATTAATTTACCCAATCTATTAAAAAGAGATGGACAGGCTTGTGTTACAGTCGGTGTACCTTGTTTTCATGTAAATCTAGTATTACACAAAAATGAATCCAAACTGGTCCTGATATGGCAGAGTCATTGTTGTGCCATCTTGTGAGTGGAAAGGCCAAGAGCGAAGCCACGGGTTCATAAACAAAACCACTGAGGGAGGATCTCAAAACAGTTAGTGTGTAGAAGAAGTATCATGTTGCTGCAGGCAGCGCGACATGCATTCATGAATAAAAGCTAAGTGCAGGTATACCCAGACTTTATAGTGGATACCCTGCTTCTCAGGTTGTACAAAATGTCTAGAAGTAAGAGTCATTTGAGACAGGGCCATATCAGTGAACTCATCTGACATTATGCTGCAGTTGTTATCAGCAGGTTGTTCATTGTTTGATTCAGGATAGAATTACATTTGTAGGTCGATTTAAAAAATGGGTTGGATTTAATTATGTTCAATTTGGTTTGTTTCTTTGTTTCAATGTTATTGTTAATCCTTCCTGGGATGTATTCATTTGGCTTTGCTTAAATAGAATTTCCAGCATTTATACAAATCCTGAGGCATAAGCTTTTGAATAAAGCCTCAACTAAAGATGGTGGTTGTCTACACAAATAGAAACATGCGGCTTTCAGGGATTAAAGCAAGAAAAGATTTGAGAGCCTGAAAAGTTGTCCAGGAGGAAATGTGTACAATGTATTGAATTAATTGTTATATGAATTTAAAACTGCTCAATGCATAAAATTCAGCATGATGCCTGAGAGCTTTAAGCTCTGAGCCTTTTTTATTTTTGCTATAATATAAAAGCAAAGAATAGGGATACCATGATAAACAGGTGTCTCCTGTAATTATGAGAATCAAGAGAAAAATAAAAAGGATAAATGTCATATAAAATCTCTGTCTCTGTATGTTCATATCATAATCTCAGTTTTGTATGTCTATCCTCTCAGGTTTACAGTGCTTTTCTCCCATGGTAATGCGGTGGACCTGGGCCAGATGAGCAGTTTCTACATCGGCCTCGGCACCCGCATCAACTGCAACATCTTTTCCTACGACTACTCAGGATACGGCGTCAGCACTGGCAAGCCCACTGAGAAGAACCTCTATGCAGACATAGATGCTGCTTGGCACGCCCTGCGCACACGGTACGATAGGATGTAATTGACTTGTATGTGTCCTTCAAGGAATGATTTATCGCATTGCGCTTTGCTGTGTGACGACAGGATTTTAAATATGTTTAGCTGAGGAGCAAATCGGATTATATCGTCATTGTGTTATGGCTTCAACTTCTGTGGGTACTGAGAAAAAGCAAGAAGGAGTGAGAAATGGCGATTGAGAGAAGAGGTCAAGTAAAGATGAAGATGCAAAGAAGGTGTGAATCAAGGTGACAGAGCAAGTGATCAGGGCAGAGCTGTGATGAAGAGTAGAGCAGAGTTGAGACAGATGTCGTGGGAATAAAAAAGAGTGAGATGAATGGTGGGGAGAGGGAAGGCTTGAGGGGGGTTTAGTCTCTCAAGGACATTGTGGAGTGATAAAGTGTCTCATTAGTGAAAGCAGAGCAGCCTTAATGCGACTGTTGCCCAGGGAAGACATGACACAGCAGAGCATTGAATAAGGGTTGGTTGGTGTGAATTATTTTTGTGTGTAGCAGTCAGTGTCCAGTAATTTCAGCATATTTATTAAAAATCTTGTCATATTTAATGGAAGTGCTCCACATCCTTCCTCTTAAAATGAGGACATCACAAAGAAATGATTTTTCTTGTAGAAGGTTCAATGGAATTTGTTCATCCAAACTGAAGAAACTCTAAAATGGTCAGTCAGTTTATTAATCAGATATTGATTATCATTTTGATGACTATCAAAGTTGGACTATGTCCAAGTTATTGCTTCAAAACTGTTTGTTTTGTTGACTTTGAGGGTGGGGGGTCGGCATCAAAAAACCAATCAATAGTGTAAGTAATTATGTCATTTTCCGGGGTTTTCTGTATATTTGTGTCAGTGTTGTCCTGTACTGACAGGTTATCTTTGTCTCCCTGCTTTTAACCAGGTATGGCATCAGCCCAGAGAATATCATCCTGTATGGACAGAGCATTGGTACAGTTCCCACTGTAGACCTGGCATCACGGTATGAGTGTGCTGCAGTGGTCCTTCACTCACCTTTAACATCAGGCATGAGAGTGGCCTTTCCTGACACAAAGAAAACCTACTGCTTCGACGCTTTCCCCAAGTAAGTCTCTGACTAGTGATTTTCTCTTCACATTTCAGCCCCTCGCTGTATTATCAGTCGAGCCTCTGCTATTAAGTGTTTGAAATTTTCCTAGATTTTATTGCTCAAATGCAAATTAAGAAAACAGAATTTGTGTTTTAGTGTTTTGCATAATTAATGTATTTCAGAAATCTATCATTGGCTGTAAGAATCCAATTTTTGTAAGTAATAGATTGTACAACTAGAGAAACATAAGAATGAAATCTGTACACTCTTTTTATAAAACCCTAAATAAGGTGGTATGTTATGTTTTCATGTTAACATAATGACATTGCACAGACAATTTGGCTTCACGTTGGCATTTCCACATAATTACAGATGTGTCAACAGAAAAGCATAATTGCCACTTTCAGTTCAGAGCTTTTTGTTCAAGACAAAACATCTGTGCCAAAAGAACAGCTCCAGTGTCTTTCCTTAGTCTGTAGATTATTTTATTTTATCTTCATTATATGTTAGTAGGCCAGATTGAGTAATATTTCAGAGAAAAATGAATACCCCAGAGGTCTGTGATATCTTGCAGGAGTGATCTTGCTGCACAGAGATCATTCACATCTGGCAACCTATCAAAAACAATATTCTGCCGTATAGCTGCAGCTCGAGTATGTGTCGTTTTCCACAGAGACTATCTGTGCGTCATTCACACACGATCATGTCAGATGTAATAACCATCATCCCCTCGCACCAATATTTACCAAAACCTCTTATGTAAGTCCATCCAATATAGGTGAATAGATTCAGACTGTAACCAGCACAGACAGCTGTGTGGTGTGATGAACAGATGCTGTCAAAAGCAGTAAATACTGAGACATGTTACATCAGATTTATTAAGTAAGTCTCATTCACTGTCAACAGGCTTTAAGTTTGCTTAAGTAGATCTCACTAGACCTCCAGAAATACCATTAACTGCCATCATCTCAGGAAAATCTGTGGATATTTACCTTTGCCAAAATGACATATTAGTATTATGTATAACACCTTTGAATATAAATCCTCTGACATAAAGTAGTGTTACATAATACTGTACTGTACTTTTTGGTACTCAGAGATCATTTTAATGGATTTTAAGTATTTTAATGAGTTTAGTTATAACCTCTGAGATTTGCTGTTGCATATGTGTGTGTGACTGTAATGTGTGTTACAGTATTTTTATTTTTAAACCTTGGACACAAATCAGTTCTCTTGGCCGAACAATAACAACGTAGAATAAAACTATCATTACCCCTTCTGCTCTTGCTGTCAGGTTAGTTTTAGTGCCTGAGTCTGATGAAGGGTTAATAGCAGCCGTTGCCAGTCTTAATGTAGAAACTAGTCCCAGATGGTGCGTGTAGGTGAAGAGCAAAGGTGGAAGGAAACCAAGGAATGTCTCACTGCGTCTGTAGTGAGCGGAGAAAACCTCCAGTGTTGGCATGTTATTCTAGCTCAGAGTGGGAAGCTGGCATCCCTCCTTTCTCTGTATCTCTCTGTCTGTCTTTCTCTGCTGTGTTTTACATAAAATATGTCCATATTCCACAGGATGACTTTGTTGTAATTTTAAGATAAGACCATTGTGTGCTTTACTTTTGTGGCTGAGATAATTGAGCAGACATAGGTATATCTTATTTGGTGATGAATATGACCGTTTCTATCAGGATATAATCTACAGATAAATATCAAGACTATAGTTTCTTTTCTGTTCTCTCCACAGACATCAAAACCATTCTGCACAGATTGATGAGGCAGTTCAGATGTAACATTGATCTACAAATGTTATCATTTATCTATAATTGACTAATCTTCTCAGTCTGTGGGCTGGATTGCATGCTGTGTTTTCTAAGCAAAAATATCACTGAAATGTTCAGCAATAAATATGACGAAATATAACGATTAATGTAGCAGTCTAGACAAAAATTAAGCTGCCATGAAAGTTTTTATTATTTAAAATATTTAGACTTTTTTCAGAACGTTTTTCATGACCTGAACCAGAGAGCAAGTACTTTATGGCTATAAAACTGTTTTATAGAGGATCATTATCTCTCGAATGTGACCTCTTTTGTTTTCCTTAACTCTCCCTTTATAGCATTGAGAAAGTGTCCAAAATCACATCCCCGGTGCTAATCATCCACGGGACAGAGGACGAGGTGATCGACTTCTCACACGGCCTTGCTCTGTTCGAGCGCTGCCCCAAAGCCGTGGAGCCCCTCTGGGTGGAAGGAGCGGGACACAACGACATTGAATTGTACAGCCAGTATCTGGAGCGCCTGCGCCGTTTCATAGGACAGGAGTTGGCTGTACAGCACGCCTGACCCTCACATTTTACAACTACCACCGGCATCAACGTCATTATTAGCGAGCATCAACTCTCTGTGTCCAAAATGGAAACGTCTCCAAGATTAATCTTTACCCTTCCCCAACCTATCACTGCACTGTATTTGCTCTAAGGTTTTCGGGGGGGGGGGGGGGGGGGACACAGTATGCCTTGAATGGACCCAGAGTAAAGTGGATGTATGTTCATGAACATCAGATGTACGTGAGTGTGAAAGACTTTGTCACACACTACATTAAAACTGTTTAGACAGAAAATATATTCCTTAACTGTGCAATAATAAGGACAATGTCTACAGGAAAAGGACATATGTTGAAATTGAATGAAAGAAGATTGAACAGAACAACAAACTTATACTTATGTAGGTTGATAACAGTGGGGTTCAGACAGCAAGTTTCACTCGATTTTTCCAGCCTACTCGTGTGTTTCAGTTCATTCCTGCTGTTAATCCATGATAAATGGATAAGGATGTTGATGTTGGGGAATATTTTGGTTTTCTAATAACCTTTTAAAACAAAAAAGCAACCAAGTTCTCTGCATTGAGTCACCTGTTTTTATTAGATACACTTGTACAATCTAATGCAACCCAGTACTAAAACGCTGTTTCATGAAGCTTATAAAGTTCAATAAATCAACCATATGATAATTTGTAGTAAGTGGTAGTTGTGTATTGGACTGCATTATATTGAGAATTATTTCTCATTCTGTTTCCCACATCTATGTAAAAGGAATGGAAAAAACTGGTAAAAAATGAAAATTATACATACACAGAGATGACTTTAAATTTTCTGTCATTGATTATGTTCTTTACTGTGCTGAACATTTTGCTCAGGTAACCCTGTAAGACATTAGGGTCAGTGTCCTCCACACTTGTGTCTTTCTTTGTTTTGTATGCATTTAACTAAACCTCCAATCCTTTGAGATTTCTCCTTTTTAAGCTTTCTGAAACATCTGGTGTGAGGGCTTTTTTTTATCTTTGATTTTTAACCAAGTCATGAACCACGTTATGACCCTGAAACTGAGGTGCGGACCAAACCTTGCGTTTGGTGATCCGCTACTCACCTAGGCTTTTATTTCTAGTTTGAACTGAGTTTCCATACTGTCTTCAGTCTGTGCCGCAGTGATGGAGCGGGATTGGCTGCATTAAACAAGGAGCAACATTTTGATTGTCTGAGAGTCTGTTAGCCCTCTCTCTTTTGTTTTACTCTTGTTCGTCTTGTTTATGTCTCGCACCAGTAGGTCACAGCTGTCAGGAACAACAACACTAAAATTAAACAGGCTTTGGTTTTCCAGCCTGTTTTTATCTCTTTCTGTCTTTATTTCTTTGAATCTGTCTGGCAGACATCTTCCTCATTTGCAGTCTTTGTTGAAGGGCAAGTTTGTCAGTTTAAACTTGACAAACATGCCCCTGAAAACTTGACTTTGTAATTACATATTTTATGATTGTTAACAATAAAGAATTACAATTGATCTGCTTCTACAGACAAGCACAGGAACAGATGTTTTTTATACAATACAGCATTATGGTTCTACACTTGTTTTACAGTTTTAACAGCATTAGGAAAGAGCACAGTAAGACGTTACATATTGTCCAACATGATGACAATGCTATTCCACTGTTATTCTGTGCTATAGGTAAAAATTGAAATAGGCTGTGTGTCAGGAAAGAATATCCCTTTCCAAGTCTGTCCCTCTCGCTGGTTTACTGTCTTTACAACAAATGCCTATAATAATTGTCTCTACATGCATACAAGTCTCATGTAATGGTATTTGTACTCTTTTGAAAATAACTTCTTGATAACACTTGGTTTCACTATGGATTTTGCTACACAGTAAGTGTGATGCAGTACTTCTTACAGCTGCTGGTGTAATTTTTTTCTTTTATTTGTGTAAATCTGTCTCAAATGTGGTATTGCTGTTGTGGATTACTGATATTTTCTGCTGATTATTTGGGGGATGTATCACTTATCACTATCTATGATCCCCTTTTGCTGCATTTGCCAACTTGTTCCTGTCACAATATTGTGATCATATGCTAACAGAACTGGTACAAGATTATGTCAGCTAGCTGCCCTGTTCAAGTCACTCATAAGATAAATTGTAATCCCTTGATTTTTTTACAACCTCTTTCAGCCTCGCAGCACTCCAACATGACAGAATCCCGACATTCTCTCACTAACAGCCTGTTTTATCAACCCGACATTAAGTGCAGTCTAAGCGTTCTTCTTAAAGGTGCAACATTCAGGCCACTGAAGCATGAAGCAGTCCCCAGAACTATATCCAATAAAATTGTCAAGGATTTATGTTTTTTTAACTAAATGAATTCATTATTTGAACCTTTGAGTGTTGCACCATTAAACTTCTAAGCTGAAGCTGATATTAAGACTGTTCTGTTTGTTTGATTGCTTTTTGAAGAGAGGTCAGGATTTTCAGGCTTTCTTGTGTTATGTATAAACCAAAGTTAAACTATTTTTTAGCGCTTTACCCAGTGTACCAGATGTTTATGTTGGTATCTTGATAACCAAAGGCAAAAATGTTCAAATGCAAGTTATTTTATTTATGTATGTGGTCAATCCGCTGTTTTTCCACCATACATTTGGATAAAAATGACATGTAAATTTGTCAGATTGCGAAATACTTGTGATTCATCATATCATGTCTGCTTTCAGATATATGCAGGAACACAGTATGAACAGCATAAATTAACTAAGCTCTGTGTGTGTGTGCGTGTGTGTGTTTTAAGCTGTTTATAATTGATCATCTGTGGAGGAGTACAACTAAGCAATACAGCATAGCAGTGTGTGTTTTGATATGTTTAGAGAAAATTGTGTGGGATGATAAAAGAACAAGGACAGAGGAGCTTCAAGAAGACGCTTGAAAAAGCTTTTTATCAAGAAACTCTTCAAATGTTTGGATCTTTGGTCAGAATTGGTATAACGCAGCTGTGTCTCATTAAATGTCATCGCACATTGGTATTCATTGTTGATTATACTAATTTTTAGTTTTTAAAGATTGTCTTTTTTTTTTCCAAGAATGAAAAAGAAATAAGTACATAAAACAATAAAACATAATCACAAATTGATCATTAATATGACTCTTTCCCTCTCTCCTTGAACCAGGTGTCATTTTGCAGTAAAAATGTGCCCTAATGAGCAAGAGAAAAGTCTTTCTGCAGGAATCAGTTTTATGGGTGTCTCATTCTGTCCACGATTTTCCACTCACCGCAACTCTGGCACTCAGTGAATAAAGATCTGCCTGTAGTGAAAGGCCTCACAGACACAAGCACGAGACAAATCCAAAAAAAGGCTCAAGTGAATAATTAGCTGATGAGTAAAGTCTTGAATTGCCTGGTGTGTTTTCTTTCTCCTCTGTAGAATTGTGTGTTGGGATCGGCTTGTTATCATCTGTGCCAAAAACGGTTCAAATGATGTGTTTTAATTAAACCAGTACAAGGACTCATGTCTGTCCCAGCCTCCCCTCACTGTCTAGTCTGCCACCATGATGGGTTGTGGGGAAATGGGGACAGACGGATTGTAAGCTGCGCCTCTCCACCAACACAAAGACACACACACACATGCTTGTACCAGCTCTTTTTCAAGGGATGGCATAAACAATCTGGTGTCCCACTCAAATGCTCTTTTGGATTAAAAGCAGCCACGGCGGCACATCCCCCTGCATAAGGCAAAGTTAGTGCAGCCTGACCTACTGCATCAAACACCGCCACCACCCCTCTAATACACAAATGCACTTTCACACAGCCCAGAGCATAAAAAGCCTTTTATGTTGACAAAAGGGTTGTGGATGCGCTTGTTTTTAACAAGAGAAGACTTAAAACAAGACTAGAGAATTGGCTCTGAATGTGAGAATTGAGAAGTGTGCTGAGTATTTGACTATTTTTTGAGAAAGAGTTATAATCCTCATCATCCATGGGAATGGGTATAAATGTAAAAGACTCTGAGCATTATTCAGCAGGACAAATGTCACAAAGAGTACATCAGATGCCAACACAGTATCGCTTAAGGGAAGAGTATGAAGGGCTTGAACAGTGGACGAGGGGGAAAAAGGCTACCGGGAGCAAAGTGCTGCAGATTTGCATCATCACTGTGTGGATGCTGTCAATCTGTGTTATCTGGCAGCCTGAATTTTAAGGGGTTTCCATTACACTATGTGTGACTGTGATGCAGAGCTGGATATGGCCTGTAAAGACTGTGATGCTTGCTTGGGGAAAATGAGCACCATCTACTATGAGAAAATAAAGCTAATATGAACACTGTATAACAAACCAAGGTGTCTGATCTGAGAAAAAGCAATGATTTTGCAAGTCACCAGTCTCAACACAAGGCACTACAGTTCACATTTATGTCCTAATCATTTAAGTTTTCAATATCTTACATGTCATTATGTGTTCTTCACCAAGTTTGTCATTCATTGTAACAGCAGTGTAATTTATTATATAAAATAATACATTTGGAAGAATCAAAACAAGACAGTAATTTGTTTATTCCCAAGTATGGAACTTCTACTTGTCTCTATCAAATTTAAACAACAATAAAATATCACACAATTCTTCCACATGGATGAGGATAATGGAATGTAAACCATCAGGCCTGCACTACATGACATTTGTTTAGGTATAGCAGTAACTTCACATATCTTAAACTATGTTTTTATGTCCTCGAGGAGAGAAAGGTTAGCTCTAAAGAGCAGCATCTGATTCAGACCTGAAGTACATTGTTAGGTATACATGTTCATCTATAGGCCAGGGAGCTCAAATTATCAGCTGGAGTCGGAGGGGTTGATGTCACTAAGTAGATTTTGAAAACAAGCCAACATGGCTGGAAGCAAAATACAGAAATGGAATATATTGAATGCACATATCCTACATGCTGCATATTCATTCAAAGAGGTTGCAATCTTTCCTTCTTCTGTGTTCTTCTTTTTAATTTGAGACCAGCCTGCTGAGTCTTGCTGAGTTTCTCATTACATTCTTCAGTCATTTTTTTGCCCGTGCATTATGTACACTGCATTTCCCGCTGATGTTTATCTGCCTGGTTCTGTGTACTTCATGGTGAGTTTTAATGTGCCTCCCTCCTTAATGTTCTTTCATTTTTCCTGAGAAAGACTCTCAATCACAGAGCTTTTTCTGTCATATCTGTTTCTAGCAATATAGTATGCCTATAACTGATTTTGTTTTTTGTGGTGGTGGTGGGGTTGACTGTCCCTGATGTTAGAGACAAATAAACTGTACCTGACCTGCATGACTGTGACAGGAGGCTTTACTCACAGCAGAGGAGCCCTTTCTTTGCCCTTTACTTAAGAAGCACCTCATGCAGAGAGACCACCTGTTGAAGCATGCTCACTGTCACCCTGTCTTCCAGCTGTCCATTTGTCAAAAACAAAGTAGATATAGCTCATTGAGTGTTTATTTCCATCTTGACAGTCTGTCAGTGCAAGTGCGGACTACAGTATTTTTGATGGAAATGCAGTCTGGCTGACAGATGTTTGCAAAGACATCAAATTCAGCTTTTTGTCTGCTATAAAGGGCCCACCTGTCACACTCCAACAATAGATACATTAGGTGGATAAAACGTAACGTGTACGAATATTTCAGGCAAATAATGTAGCTCGCAATGTAGGGATTAGCAAGAAAGAGAAACTTCCAAGTTAGTGTTAATAGCTTGTGGCATAAAAGAGCCTTGTGATGTCGACAGCCTGAGGGGAGCAGCTCAAACTCAGTACACAAAGGATGGCACTGGTAATTGAAAATACTGGTCTCTACTGGTTTGTTTTGTCTCTCTTAGTGTGATTGCTCTGAACAATATTTGATTGAGAAATGAGAGCAATACAAGGCCCATGTTTTTTTTTTTTTAAATCTGCATTTAGTCGTTTTTGTCGTGCCTGTTAATTGTATGAGTTTTTCAAACAATGAAGCAAACTCTACTAATGTACAAATATATGAAACATGTATTTAAACACAAAGTAATTATCATTCAGTGGAAAAATGCACCTGTTTTCTTTCACTTTAATTACTTAAAATAGTACATTTTAACATACTCTGGGTATTCTGGATATGAAGACTCATGTCTGTCATGTTGATTGATGTTGAAAATCTTTTTTCTTGAGGTTTTTTCTGTTTTGGTACATTTGAACATAAATCTGTTGACTGACAAACATGTGTGTTTGCCTTTGAATTCCAGGAAAAGAGTGTGACCAGCACAGCAAACCCAGCTTCAGGAAAGGAAGGTCATGAGTGCTGCATTCAAGTCAGCAGAAATGTCTTCCACTCAGCAAAATAACTTGGGCTCTGTCCAGAACAGCCTCTGGTCATTTTATTGACAATGTCAGTCCTGCCAGGACTGAGCATGTTGTCCATCACAGCACAAGGGTAAAAAAAGACAGACAAGGCAAGAAGAACATGATAAAGAGGGTTGTGTAGTCAGATAGATGCACTTAAAAATCATAACATATCAAACAGACAGTTTAAAACAGAACAGTGCTTGGAAACTGCAATAATCAGAAACTATATTTCCCAGGATGTTCATCCAAAGATTCATCAAAAACACACAGGACAGCCACAATAATAATAATGATAATAATTTATTTATTCTTTCAGGTAGAGGAAGAGTCTTTGGCAGTGAAGAACATAGGAACTGAGGGTGATTTAAGGACATAACATCTTTAAAGTGAAGTGCTGCATGGAGACAAATGATTGGGCCAACTGGGCCATTATCACAAGCCCACCAGTGAACCAGTATTCCCAAGGGAAAGGTAACATTTTCTTGGTTGGGTACACAGTGAACTTTAACTGGTTGCAATAACATTTGATCATGGCACAATGGTACAACTCTAACATTAGAGCCTCTGCAGGAGTGAAGGAAAACCAAATCGGTCAGTTAAGTGTGTCACTGTTACGTGACAGGTGATAAGTGTTGGCAATGTTGTTGTGAAACTATGATGATGACAAGAATACCCATGAGGCAAACAGATGGGAATTCAGTGTGTGAAGAGGTGTTTGGATTGTGTGTGTAATGAACTGAAGTGTCACTAAAATTAAATGTATCACAGTAAAATCTGGCACTGGCTTCTGAATTCATTCAACATTTACCTTAAAAATCTTCTATCACTCTCCAATCTGGCATTGTGTTACAAAAACATATAAAAAAGCAACAATTACAAACAAAAATAGTATTTCATTACTGAAGAGGGAGTAAACCACCAACAGAGTGGCTCGCTCATTCTTCTGTATTCACATCCCACTGGCATCTCCTACAAACTGACAAGTGCAACTCTGTAGTTCATATAATGAAGGGCAAAGAGGTACAAGTATGATGCAGTTTGAGACACTTTGCATGGTGCTTTCCATTTCAGAAAGATCTCCATTCCTCTGTTCTTGTACATCCCTTCTCTTTTTTTTCTCCAAACAAGTCTGAGGATGTGATGAAACATCTTTCTGGATTAGAAAGCAGCACAAATTGCATCTCTACACCCTAAAGATAGGGCAGGTAAGGCCATTTCAATATTTGCCGAGGACTTGTTAAAACCAAGTAATGGAACCAATCAGAATGCATGTAGCACAGCATTCGTCACACAGCTCACAATATGAGAGGGGCAGAACACACACACTGTGCACACTGTGCACACTGTGCACGAGCCGGACATGGCAGGAAAACATGACCGACTAGGGACATTAATGACATCACAGCTCCTGTCAATCAATC
Source organism: Scomber scombrus (assembly GCF_963691925.1). Taxonomy (NCBI): domain Eukaryota; kingdom Metazoa; phylum Chordata; class Actinopteri; order Scombriformes; family Scombridae; genus Scomber; species Scomber scombrus. Next base: position 12,849,573 of record NC_084977.1, on the reverse strand, counting down.
AATATCATTCAGAATACTGTCAGAGATCCATTCATTCATCAGTAAAGGCAACATGACTGGACTCTCAGTCCATATCTCCTTCGATTCCATCATATATCTGTACTTTTGAACTCTTCTGTTACCAGAAAAGTAAATATTCAGCTACACAGACATCACAGGACACAAAAAGAGTTAATTTTAATATCAGAATACTGTTGGAGGTCAGGAGTTTGGCTGCTCCCATTATGTGTGCAAAAACCTGTGGTTGTAAAGAGTGGAGGCCACTTGGGGTCGCTGTTTCACTCTGTCACAGCCATTACTAGTCAAAGATTAAGTCCCACTGGCACAGCAGTCACGCTACACATCTTTGTTCCATATCAGGGTTGGGCAAGGGGCTGAAAAAGACAGGAGGGGCTGGCACAGTTCAAGAAGAGACCCGACTGGCAAGATAAGAGTGAAAAACTCATTGGGGTCCATCTGTTCTGTCTTGAGTCTTCATCCTTCCTCTCCATCTAAAACCCAACAGTTAAGGTCAAATCCAACACCCTGTATTGTCCTGGGTTAGTGGTGTATAGGCAAACTGCTGGGTCACTGCAGTCCGGGGTCACAGAGTGACCTTGCTGAGTCTAAGCGAGAGGCTTGAGCGTTGTTGGGTGCGGGGGAGTGTGGAGCTACACCGGCTACGCAGCTGGACTGGCCGACCTGCGGAGCCTCGCACCCGCAGGAGGAAGTCAAAGTTAGCTGAGGTGTTCATGGCGTAAAAGACGTTGGCGTTGTCAGGAATCACCAGCTCTGATAGAAATAAGGAAGGAAAAGAAAGAACAGAAAGCATGAGTAAGATTTAAGCTGTTAGAGCTGGTTCTTGTGAGTAATAAATGGGTCATTGTGGTGCATTAAGTTTGCAAAGAGCTGATCAGTCGAAAAAAATTCAATAATTAAAATGCTGAATTGAAAATGTAGAAGGTGTTTCATCAGTCTGTTTATACAGTAACATCAGCAGCAACTTCTGCTTTCTGTATTTACTGTAAATCTAACTGTATGACTAACTATATTTATAACATGACACACATTTTTGGAGAGCCCAGAATGTAGCCAACTCTGGAAAAGTGTACTTCTGACTAATGAGAAAACTCAAAGAAACTGATCAAGTACCCTAGTAGAGCCTTTTATTTTTTTTTACCTCTTTCTTCAGAGATGACCTGTACCAGCTCATATCCCTCCTCCGGCTCCACCTCTAGGTTGTGCTTCGCCATGGCTCTAGAAATTACAACTGGAGTCTTGTCTTGACTGGTCAACTATTTAGGGAATAGAGAGAAAATAAGATCATGGAGTCACATACATTATAAAAATGTGTATATGTAGCCTCTCAGTCTCGCAGGAATACAAAAACACATAATTATTCACCAGTATGCTCTTGTAGAGGTTCCCGTTGCCTTGCTCCAGACTGACTCTTATGATGCATGCGTCCTGGGCCTGGGTGTTATAAGCTGGGCTTTGGCTCGGGGAGCTGGGGGACATGGGAGTGAGGGAGATGCAGCGTCTGTGAGTGCAGGGGGGGCCGGGAAGGGAGGGAGATGCAGGTGTCATGGAAACACTGGCTGTTGATGAGCAGGTATCCATGGAGTGGAGTGAAGTACAAGAGGAAGACTCTGATAGCTGAAGAAACACAGAGAGAAGTCATATAGAGATGCACAAAAGTGTAAGTGGATACGTTTCTTCCATAAGTGCACTCAACAATATTCTGGTCATTAATTTGCAGCTATTTGAGACATGGTTTAGAAAACCTCAAATGAAAAGACTAAAGAGAGATAAAGAAGGACAAACTGTTTTTATTTTAAGTTTTGCCTTAAAAACAATATTTTGAATAAGGGACTGTACAAAAATTATTAGGAGGAAGGGGTCCAGAAAAGTGAACGGGTTATGTGTTTATTGAGGGAAGTTTTAGTATACATTTGGTTTAGTATACAAGTAGATTTTTTTTTTTTATTATACTTTATTAAAGATCAAATATTTCCACTCCAAAATATCACTTTTGTGTGTTGTAGATGTGTATTTTACCAAATAAGGTGTCTTTGTATCAGGATTTTATTTTTCTTAATCAGAATGATCTAACAGAAAATGTTATTATATTATTATAATGAGAGTGTATCATTTTTCAATAGCCTTTCCCAAGTTCAATGTGACAGATACTTGATTCAAAAATAGTTAACGGCTCAGTAAGCACAATGCATTTTTTGTATTTTTATATGTTTGCAATAATTTGGCTATTGCTAATTCTGCCCCTATGTGATTATTTGGCTATGTAAAAACATACTATTCCATTATATCTACATTTTTTACACACTTTTAGTTGTTAAAAGCAAAGCACATTGTACCAATTAAATAATGTTCAATTATTTTGAGGTGTTTGAGGAAGGATTTTTGCATTTTCACTTTCCTCAACCTGGTCATTTCTTCACAGTCCCTAAGTATGCCCAAAAGGAAAAACTTTTCCACAGTGTTGTAACCCACCTTGTTTTGCTGGGTGTCGGGGGTGTGAGTGGGGGTGAGTCCCTCACTGTCTGAGGGGCTGCTGGAGTCACTAGAAGATACACTGACAGAGTCCATACTTTCCCCTGAGCTGCCAGTAGGAGGCGAGCGCGGCATCTCTCTGACGGGAGAACTGGCTGCACTACTGTCTGTTCCAAGAAACAGCCTGAACAGTAAAGGAAGTCAGTTATTAGATTATAAAAGTAAATAGGTCAAAATTTGACTGGAATTTGACAATGTGATCTTTCCAATGTGACACATCTAAGCCAAGGAAAACTATTACAAGCCCACTCAAAAGACATTTCAAACTAGACCCTCCTCCATTAGGTTCTATTCAAATCCATTTTCTGGATATACTCACAGGCTGAGCCTCTTCACCATGCTTTTTCGTGGTTTGGGTGAAGTTGGACTGCTGTCACCAAGACCTTCAATTTCACATGACAAGGCGTAGCTGCAAGAGAGAACATTAATAACTAACCTTAAACATCATAAAACATTACCAAACAACCATGTGCCCAGTGGTTTTAGGAACCATGAATTCTGGGTAAAAAAACAAGGAAAGAGAAAGTGAGGGCAAGAGAGGAAGGGAGAAAGGAGAGCACACAGAGCAAAAATAACAAGCACAATAGACCAGTAGGGAGTATTGAGATGACATGAGAACAGCGGGTATAAGTGAGGAGAAAGGGGAAAAAGAAGGCGCTATTGTGTATGTGTATGTATAAACAATAGATGCAACAGACCATGACCTCATGCACTAATTTGCTTGTCATCTAATGGATAATGGTGCAATAAAGAAAGAAGGAATTCTGAGTAAAGCAGCAGTACCTCTCCTCCTCACTGAGTTGACACTGGCTCTTAAACCAGCGGAGGAACGCCGGATCCGCAGTCAGACAGTAGCTGTTACAGGCCGACTGGAGCAGTTTGATCTGGGCTATCACCTCAAACTCCTGCAGAGACAAAGTGAAAATTAGATTTGCTTCTCGTTGCGTATCAACTTCAAACATATGTCACTTGCGAGCCTAGATCATCATGTTATAATTGTCATGGTGTAACTTTGTCAGAAGAGGTGCCGTTTGCAGTTACACTCACCCTGCGTCTCTTCTCAAAGTTGATCAGACCACTCTGCGGAGGACACAAAGAGCATGCTGTCAGACTCGGGACATCACATACCAGTGGCCGCTTAGACAAACAGCATTAGGTGGACCACTCCAAAAATGGACCGACAAAATTCCTCACACACTCATGGAAACTTAAGCCCCAGTTTCTGACAGCAGGTTACACAGACAGACTCTCAGATCTGCAGAGCTGTGCAAACTCGCAGACACATGCTCTCAAATATCGAAACACACACACAGGTGCAAACAGGCACATACATACAAACACGCATACACATTCGGCAGGTGTTAAGGATTTTTTGGTTTTACCTCTACTAAGTCAGGAAGGGCAGTATCCAGCATGGTCAGGTCGGTTAGAAATGTCCCCAAGTACGGTATTGTTCCTTGCATTGCACCCTGTGAAGAAACAGTTTTTGATTACTTTAACATCTAAGTTTAAGTACTGCAAATTCACTGAGCTGCCACAAAAAGTTTAAAGAGATTTTTTAACACTGTGGTCCTCACAGATGGCAGTGTGGGTTTGTTAAACATAACACAGGCTTAATACGAGCACATCACATAATGCATTGAGTAAACAAAGCTGAGCATGTGGCTTCATTATACTAGAGAGTCTGGGACTTACTTTACAGTACATTGCTTTAGAGGAATGTGCTGTTTAAAAATATAAAGCTTGGTTTTAGCTCTCTTTGAAAAAACCCTGTTTGTTGCTGAAGCTTTTAGTCTGCCAGTCTTTGTCTCACCATTTCCTTCTGCAGCTGTAGCCTCTTGTGGGTACGCTTCTGGTGCTCCTTGGCACAGCTCTCCAGACTGGCAAACTTTGAAGTACCTTCCTGTAGGGCAGATGAAAAAATATCTTTGGTCCTCAAGATTCTAACCAGTGATGAAGGAATGTTTCAAGGATTTCTAGATAAAGTCTCAGTTCTATTGAGATATGCTTTAAAACGGGATTTGTTTCAGTGGGCAATCACTACAGGTAAATCTACAGGAAACACCTTCTCATTTACTGAATATTTACACATTCATAGTTTCAGCGGGATGAACAAAAGCAGATTTACAACCCTCAGGTATGAAATACAGAATGAAGTTAGAACTCACCCTCATGAGTAGCTCTCTGCTGGTCAGGTAGTTGTTGTGGTCTGAGAATATGTCCGACAGCTCCTCAAATGTCTGCATGCTGTCTCTGTCAAGCACAGACTCATGTTAGCTGCTACTGCACGTGAGATATTAGGCAGCTGCAATACATGTGCAAAATGGAAGAGATTTTGCTGAATTCTGACAAAAATGCAGATTCTTTTTATGAAGACCTGCTGAGATTATCTGCATAGTTCAGAGATGTGAGGCTTACTTGTGCACACAGGCCCATGCTCTTTTCAGCCTGTACAGAGGGTTGGACTGCAGCGCAGACACAATGGCTCGCAGAGATGAGAAGTTTTTGCGTATTCGACACTCCTGTTGAGAGAGAATTTAGGTCAGTCATAACTTGGTAAAAGGTTTGTGAAGGTTGTATATATTTATGTGTGTGTGTGTGTGTGTGTGTGTGTGTGTGTGTGTGTGTGTGTGTGTGTGTGTGTGTGTGTGTGTGTGTGTGTGTGTGTGTGTGTGTGTGTGTGTGTGTGTGTGTGTGTTTCTACCAACCTGAGCGATGTCTATCCAGCGCTGGATGACCCGCGCTCTGACATGCGGTCTGATCTGTCTGTGTTTCAGCACCGTGCTGACCACGCAGGCCGCCACAGCGTTGAACTGAGTGATGGTGGCACGAATGGTGGGGGCACTGTGCTTGTTGTGCTTCTTGTCCCTCTGAGACCAGATAGAACCCAGGCAGTGGTGGGGTACAACTTTTTTAAACAGCAGCTAGAGTGGGAAAACAGGCTAACGTCAGTATAAGAACACTGATGAATAATAATGGGGATGTGACCTACATGACCGTTCCCTTCTACGCTACACACAACGCTTGTTTCCATCTAATTTCCGTCTACTTACTGCATCCATGTAGGTCAGTTGCTCAGCCACCAGGTCGGCGTCAAACGATAGGAAGTCCTCCTGGACCTCGATCTCCACTTCCTCTTCCTCCCCTAGGCAGAAAGAGCTGTTGCCATGGAAACCAGCTGAAAGCAAGCAAACAGTTAATTTGACGTAGAGGAAATAATACTTGAGATGAACAAATAAATACTACTAACGGGAAAAAATATTCTGTATATGTTTAAAGAAACATTTACCATCACTGTCATCCACTCCAGCCTGGCTCTGCAGCTGCTCCAACAGACCCTCTGCCCGTCTTAGAGTCTCTGAGCCAGGCAGGGCCCTGCGCAGGTAGCCCATTAGCCTGTGAAGACAGGGGTAGTGAGGAGGCTCCTGGAAGTCTTCAGGACATTGGTCCAGCCAGGCACGAAGGATAGAGGCTAAGGCACTGTGGAGAAAGTTTGGAGTGTTGAAAGAGCTGGCACTGATGGCAGAACAGGTGTGGTGAGTTAGCACATATAAAACTGTATCTCACTTTCTGATGGCTCCACTGGTCTCAGAGCCTTGACATCTTTTGGTGTCTTGTTCATTTTCTTCCACACTTCCATACCTGCAGCAGACGAAAAGGAAGAAAACAAATCACTTATCATAAATAATCAACACATTATTGTGGCTCTATGGATCCAATTCCCAATGTAACACCTAACTCCAATCCTACCTGTCTAGCAGGAGCTGCAGTACAGTCTGTGTGCTAGCGAAGGCTCTGTAGGTGGACAGGAAGATGGAGGTGTAGGTGAGGTCGTTGTCGCCAAATGCCGTCAATAACGTCTCCACCAGACGCTCTAGTGTTCCAGCACGGATACTTCGGATTTTGCAGGTCTCCAATTGGCTCACCGTGTGGCCAGGAGGCAGACGATCCCCCTCCGCCTAAACACACACACACACACACACACACAAACAGATATTTTCACACTGTTAGACTAGCGTGAATTGTACTGAGCAGTAGAATAATTGCAGGGATTTGGTTGGAGCTTGCTGAGCCTTTCCTGGCTTTGTTTGCTTTTGGATGCATGTGATTTCATACTTATTCTCCTAGCATGTCAGGTTAACTTGTTTTTTATCTTTCATAATCAATAAGAAAACATAAAATCCTTTAAAGGAATAGATAACGAGTACATTTTAAGCTATAATTAAATAAAGTGAATGAGGCAATTCAATAGAAGACAAAAAAGGATGGAAGAAAATCATGACCTATATTTAATTCGGATTTATCCAGATGTGTCCGACTATTGTGTCTACGGGGTGAGAATGGGCAGTTACAAAACAGGCAGGGAGAGAGACGTACAAGAGGTGGCACAGACAGAGAGAGAGAGAGAGACCTTGGTGAAGTTAGCACGCTACAACAGGAAACGCTCCAATCTGCTTTTAATCACAGCATGGCCCCTCCTCCACCGTCCCTCCAGACAGAGAGGAGGACAGCAACAGCAGAGCCAAGTTCTCCCACCACTCCCCTCTGATAACAACTCAGTATGCACAAGAAATATGATTATTCATGGCTTTGAGGGGACCCTGTCCAGTCACACACAAACACACAAACTGGCTTACAGTTCACAATTAATTAAAAATGCACTAACTTTGCAACTGAATGCAGTCGCAACTATCCTGTAAACACACACACTGTAAACAACACATCAGTGTTCAACTGCACTGATTGTAATTGCTCTTGTTCGCTGACAATTGACTGTCCATAGTAAATATACTGCTGTCTCAAACGGGAGCACGCTCTATTCTACTCTACTCAATAGACAGTGTTGTATCAAGTACACACACTGTTTTAATTAGCTCTAATACAGTTGGCAACACGCGCTGTCGTCAATACATCAATACAGTCTTAAAGCCTCAGAGCTGTTATCTATTTCTTCTCTCACATGCCAATCCCCATCCCCCATGTCAAGCACAAAGAGAGCAATAAACAGTGATACAAAAGACCATACACATATACAAAATTCTGATTTTTCTTGGGAAAACTCATCCTTATTTTCTAATCTAAGTTCATTCATTCCTGCCGATATTTCTAATAAAATTCACAAGACAAAGTAAACATAATACCCTCTATTTGACTGTTCGGTGCAAAATAATAATATACTGTATAACATCTTATTATGCTGATATAAACAGCAATGCCTTATGTGCGCTGACAAAAATGCACAACTCAAGGAAAAGCCTTTAACCCCCACCCCTCACCCCCTTTTTTTTGTTTGTTTTTGTTATAGCAGCGTTTTATAAAACACTGCTGCACAGGGGATGGAGCAGTTTTGTTGGCAGCTGGGAAAGTCAGGAAATCACATGATTTGGCTAAACAGTGCAGGTCTGGTGAAACTGTTGATTTTCAGCAGGCAGCTAAAAGGTGTTGTCTAAACTGAGAGACTTATAGCAAATGTTAAAACAACAACCCCACTGGAACACAATGCTGAGAGACACCGCACAACTGAGAGACACAGTCTACTTCAAACAATAGAGATTCGATTTTTTTTGTTTTAAGCGCACAGCTAACTGAACTTCTTTTATAAACCATCTACACATGTCACATTCCTAGACTTTTCCACTTGGAATAAAAAAAGATCTGCAGTTCACATTTTGCACTGCAACAGGTTAAGAGAGTGGAAAAATTTATTTTTATATGTGTAATTTGCTTCACTGTGGGTTTGGAGCTTGACTCGTCTCCTTTCTGTTTAAGCTTTGTCAGCTCCGATTCTGTCACAGCGTGAGAGATCAGACAGGCCTACTCACCCCCAGCCATCTTGCTCCCTTGTTGGCCGCCTGCTGAATCTGAACCCTCTTCAGTGTCACATTGTAGATGGCTCCTTCCTCAACTTCCTCCCCCCAATCCTGCACCGAGCTCTGCATGAAAGGAATAAGAGGGAAAAACTGTTAGAAACCCAGAGAGGAGAGGAAGACAAGAGGAGATTAAACAATTTCCTGTAAATAACCAAAGGCTGTAGTGCAAAACTTTTTAACAGAATGGGAATTCACTTTTCTGAAAGCTATTAAAGGAAAGCAGAAGGAAGAATCTCAGAAACACAGAACTACAACCACAGCACTCAAGCAAAATAAGAAGAGAGGGACTGAAGTGTAGTAAAACATCAAGAATGACCAACTCCCCAACCCCCAACACTGCAGCCTCCCTCCCTTTCTACCCGTTTTTACTCCCTCTTTTATTCCCTATCCATCTCTTTCACTGTGTCCCTGTCTCTTCTGGAGCTGAAGTCAGAGCTGGGCAGCTTTCCTGGAGCTCAGAAAAACTGGAGATAAGAGCCAGAATGCAGAATGGATGAAGTCTCTCAAACTAACCCCTACGCAACAAAACAGGAGATTTGCATTACTTTTTTCTCTATTTTTTCTCTCTCTGTTGATAAGTCTTTGTCTGTTTGTCTGCTTAATACAAGCCAAGAGAGTTTGATTACAAATCTGTGCCTCCGGAGCACAACCTCTTAAATAAACCCATAAGACAAAATGGATTTGTGCTCATCTTGCAGCAGCAATCCATATGCACTATGTCTGTCTCTGGTTGTAAATCACTGAAAAACAGCAGGACGCATAAACAAATAGAGTGAAATCAAAATATAAAAGTCCTTCTAAGAGTGTGCGCAAACAGAGCCTGGGATCTGCTGAGAGATCAACATACGGAGACAGAGACAAAAACAGAGGCAGGGAGACAGCGAAGGAGAGAGACTGGCCAAATATAAACACCACGCATGCAGTATTATGGCCAAGTCCTCACACACAGGCAACGGCAGCCAAGATCACTCTCACTTGTCCCCACTTTCATTTACACAGCTCAATGGTAAAGTCCAAACTCTCGCCAAACAGACGGGATGCCAGAAAAAAAGGGGGTCAAGGGTCAAAGTCACCGTTAACAGGCTCAATGGCCAGTCTTGGAGGCCGGTGGCACTCGACCATGACTGGGCCCTGCATCAGAGCCGTGTTTGGGTTTGAACAGAAGCAAGTGATGCAGAAATAAAAGGACAGCTCAAACAAAAAAAAACACAAAGAGAAGGAAAGGGAGAGGAGGAGTTTAAAAAAAAAAGAACAGATGAAACCAGCTAGTTCATGTTATACTCTACACTGAACTCGTCTAACCATCCTTTCCATCTACATGTCTGCTCCCTGCCCTGTTCAGCATCTTGTCCTTATGGTCAGCAACATGTCTTTCTGCCTCTCTCCCTTTAGCTGCTGGCTGGCTGGCGCAGAGACAGATAAATACATCAGTGAATGAGTCATGCAGTCCACACACTCCCAAAACAATAGAGGGAGGTCTCTGCACTGGCCGGCCGGGCTGCTGAGTTCACAGTCTGCACACACAGCCTGCTTTTTTGTCAGCCAGAGAGCTGGAGATGTTTTTCAGAGTGGGGTTTAAAAAGCTCTGCTCGCTTTGTGCACCAAGTTTGGGGCTTATTGTGAGGCAAAGTTCCATGAGCTTGCACGAAAATGGAAAACCTGTACAGCCTGTCACAGTATTTCTTTTCACCAGCGAGAAGAGGATGTAGTATATCTTACACAAGATCATTTTAAACTTAACAGTTATCATTGGATAGAAATGAGTTTCCAGAGAACACAGTATAACAAATGGCCCTGGTTGAGGTGTAAACAGGAGATGGGTTGTTTACTCTCTGCACTAACTTGGATGCTTCCACTGAAGATGCTCAAAATATGCAGACTAAGCAGAGCAGGGAGGCAAATAGAACACTATCTCTGCACAAATAGTGCTAATCTGCCTATCAACTGTATGTGAAACAATACTCCCAAGATAACAACAACAGCGGTTGTGTTAAATCTTTGGCGCTGATCTGTTGGCTTTTGTGTTTTCCTTGCATGGACGCAGCTGGGACCCGTGGAGAGACAGCGATGGCCCCGGGGCCTCGCCAATTGTTCCCTCTCTGTTTCACTGCGGGCCCCCAGACAAAAGTTTTCATATCCATCATCAGGGAGGGGAAAGCTCACGGATCGAGCTCATACTCTGGCGGAGCCGACAAGGGATTTTTATTTTATCACCCCCTCCTCCTTCCCCACGTTTCCAAACTTTGCGTGACATCTTTACGCACCAGCAATATAGGTTAAACTGGATTTAGGGTCCTGCGCCACAACATACGGGCGTAAAAACAATTAAAACTCAATGTTCAACTGCCCCCCACCCCTCCTCCTCCTCTTCTTCTTCTTTCCCCTTTATCCGCTACTTTCCCAAGCCCCCCTCCACTCCCCCAAACCCACTTCCCTCTCCACCCTCCCTCCCCCTCCCTCTCCCTCTCCCACTAAGCTGACTTCCAAACCACAAACTCAACAACATAGCAGAGGATGGAAAACGGTGAGAGTTTTTTTGTTTTTGTTTTTACCATTTTAGTTTTCCAGGCGAATTTCATGGTGAGCGTTTCTTTCATGATCCGTGGACAGCATCAGAGCTCGGTATTATTCCGCCAATGGGTGAAGAAGAAGAAGAAAAGGAAGAAGTGTCTTTTTCTATTAAAAGTCCAAGATCCACGCTGGGAGAAAAAAAACTTCCCCTTAACCACACACGGCCGTTCCTTTCAAAGTCCAAATCCTCCTTCTCTGTCTGTCAGTAAGCGCTCCCCTCTTCTACTGAATGACCAAACTCCTCCTACTCGCACTCACAACAGTCCTGCTCAAACTCCTCCTCCTCTCTTTTTGTCTGACTTTCATCAGTGACAACAATGTGCGCGCTCAGACGCAGTTGTGAGTTCTGTTTGCGCAATACACCAATACACTCATCATAAATCACTTTCCAGTGAAAATCACTGAACACGGAAGACATTTAAAATATATAGTATTATATTAATAGTATATTAATAATTAATAGCATTCTAAGTACATTTGATTAACTTGTGTTTTTACAACAGTAACAATATATTTCAGTTGTGTTGTTTGTAAAAAGTCCATCAGAAGTTTTGTTTGCTTCTATAATTTTGTTTTGTATTTGTATTATTTATTTTTGTATTGTCATTTTTGTGTAGCCTATTATAATGACACAGAAATGTATGGGGGGGGGGGGGGGGGGGGTTAAGTGTGTTTTTAACAGATAATATTGATTTTTCACTTTAAGCTTGTTTACTTCAGTCAACTATTCTATCTTATTTTATGTATTTTAGTTAAGATATTTAAGTTTATTCTAGCATAGTTTTGTTGCTTTTTTGGCATTTTCATTAGTTTTTCAGTCATCACAACACCCTAAAAAAATCAAAACATCTCAAATCTTGCATCCAGACATCCATACCCTCCTTATTCACACCCCAACAAGAAAATAAGGAACATACAATACACAGAGCAAAGGGGAAAATATATTTTTTTAAGAAAAAAAAGGAGGAGAGTTTCTATACATCATTGACCATTAACATATAGATTAACATACATTAATAAATAGATTTCATATGTGTGGGTAATATAATGTACTTCAGGTCCTTGCTGTCTTGTGAGTGAAGCAGCTGCGGCCTCCTCATGCTCCCTGCGTGGGACAATACAAGGAAGGCCGTATATGCCGTCACCAACACTGTGCATTGTCAGTGACGGGAGAGGAGAATGGACAACACTGTTCCTCCATGAATGTCCATGCACACGTACTCAAACAGCCCACTTGTGTGTGAATAAACGGGAAGATATGAATCAAGCATAGAATTTGTGAGCGGCCTTTGCTGTATTGTAAAAATATATCAAATGTGAGCAAGCACTGGGTCTTAGATTTACAAGTCCATTCAGTCCACTGATGAAATGATCCAGAGTCATGAGGACTGTCCGGAGACAGACAGGACCTTATGATGTGTATTGTCATCTGGCTCAGTGGGTGAGATGCTAGATCTGCAGCGGCCCCCTTTTTCACGTGTGTGTCTGCGATATGCCTACTCACTCCTCTGGCTCCTATAACCCCAACGTCACACTCAGCGTCACTGGCTGTCGCACACTGCACTGCCAAGCAGGGTGCACACACACACACACACACACACACACACACAAGGTCCTTGCTCTTGGCATCATTGCTCCCCTCTCAGCTTTTGAGAGCTAGAGGCCACTAAGAGGCCAGGGAAGCCCGCTGAACGTCTCCGTCAGAGTATTCCTGTGTGTGATCATGTGTTTTCTCAGTTTTTCTGTTCAGACTGTATTTCTGGCTGGGCTCCAGTTCCCAGGCCAAGCTGCCCCGGTGTCCACTTGGGTCTCTGGAGCTCTGGGATGGCCCAGAGGGGCAGTGGGAAGGTTACAACCCCACACGACCTCCAGCTCTGCCCTGGGGGATTGGAGTGTTGGTCTCACAGTGGGACTGATGTCATATCTCAATGCAAACAAGACGTCTGACAAATGTGACAGCTGCTGCTCGATCTGATGGATGAGCAGACAAGTACGCACATCTTTCAACCTGAGATGAAAATGAGATATGTATTCTCATACTCTGGGGTCTGTTACAATAGTATTTGCAAGCTAGTATGATAAAGGGACTCATGTGGGCGTGTTCTGTAGTTTAAGGTTCTACAGAGGAACTGTAGAGCTAGCAGGCAGTTAGCTTAGCTTGTATAGAAAGACTGGAAACATGAGGGAACTGCTAACCTGGCTCTGTCTAAAGGTAACAACATCTGCCTACAAACACCCCTAAAGGTCACTAACATGCTAACTAAAATCTGTACAAAAATCAAAGTCTAAAAATGACAGGTTTTAGTTTTACAGCGGGGTTTTGTTGACATGAGATCTATGTAAAAGTTATCTTATATCTTATAAAAGTTATTTTTAAAAGTATTATCGTTAAATATTTAATGAGTACGACCATGAAAGTGCTTTCCTAGCACTGTCTAATTCAATGTTTATTGTTCTGGGATTTTAACAATTCAAAACCTGAGATTTAAATGTGTTTCAAATCTCACAGCTGTGGAGGAAGTATTTAAATCCTTCACCTTAGTACAAATAATAATACCACACTGCACTCCATGACATGATATGAAAATGTAAAATGATGTAAAAGTTTTTATCAGCAAAAGTATAAGCACCCTGTTATATTATAATATACAGACCCTTTCCAAAAAATTAGAATATCATGGAAAAGTTGTTTAATTTCCATAATTCCATTCAAAAAGTTAAACTTTCATAGATTATAGATTCCGGGCCCACAATTTAAACGATTTCAAGTATTTATTTATTTATTTTTACATAATTTGGGCTTCCAGCTCATAAAACCCACGAAAACAGGAATTCAAAAAATTAGAATACTGTGAAGAAATCAGCCCAAATTTTGCAGGGCATGAATGTTTTAAACTGAGTGTCACACACTAATCATCTACTAAGCTCAAAACACCTGCACAGGTTTCCCCAGGTGTCATTAAATTGCTTCAGTTTGGGTCAATTGTCTCAGTTCGGTACAATATTGGGAAGACTGCAGACATGACAACTGGCCAGAAGACCATCATTGATACCCTCCATAGGATGGGTAAGCCACAAAAGTTCATAGCTAAGGAGGCTGGCTGTTCACAGAGTGCTGTATCCAAGCATATCAATGGAAAGTCTAGTGGAAGGGCAAAATGTGGCAGGAGAAGATGCACCAGCAAAAGAGATGACCGTGGGCTTCAGCGGATTATCAAACAGAGAAGATTCAAGAATCTGGTAGAGATCCAGAAAGAGTGGAATGAGGCGGGAGTCACAGCTTCAAAAACCACCACATTCAGACGCATCCGGGAGATGGGCTACAACTGTCGGGTTCCTCGGGTCAAGCCACTTCTGAACCTGAGGCAATGTAGGAAGCGTCTCAACTGGGCCAAGTGATGAAAGTAAAGTGTGCCTTTCATTCGGGAATCAATGTCCAAGGGTTTGGAGGAAGACGGGTGAGGAACAGAACCCAAGCTGCTTGAGGTGCAGTGTGAAATATCCACAGTCAGTCATGATTTGGGGTGCAATGTCCGGTGCAGGTGTTGGTAAAGCCAGAAGCACCAAAACCTGGTCTGATGCCCATGCCATCACAGTGCTTGACTGGCCAGCCAACTCGCCGGACCTAAACCCCATTGAGAATCTATGGGGTATTCTCAAGAGGAAAATGAGGGGCACCAGACCCAACAACAAAGAAAAGCTGACAGCAAGCATCAAGGAAATCTGGGCTTCCATAACTGCAGGCAATGCCACAGGCTGATTGCCTCAATGCCACGTCGCATCGAGGCAGTGATTAAGGCAAAGGGATTCCCAACCAAGTATTGAAGATTGACATATCGTTTTGAAAGTACCATATTTTGATTGATTTGATGTGATCCTAATTTATTTCTTTTTTTTCCTGCAAAAACTGAGAAGTAAATAGTGATTTCTTCACAGTATTCTAATTTTTTGAATTCCTTTTTTCGTGGGTTTTATGAGCTGGAAGCCCAAATTATGTAAAAATAAACAAATAAATACTTGAAATCGTTTAAATTGTGGGCCCTGAATCTATAATATATGAAAGTTTAACCTTTTGAATGGAATTGTGGAACTTAAACAACTTTTCCATGATATTCTAATTTTTTGGAAAGGGTCTGTATTAATAATATTGGGTAATTATTACAGATTCATTTACATATAATCAGCATTTCAGTGTTGTGGATCTAATTTTCTATATAGCCTAAACTACATAGGCTATATAAAATATATTTCTATACATAGAAATATATAGATGTATACAGTAAGATTATTGTACAAAAGTATAAAATGGAAATACCTAAGCAAAGAATAAGTATATTTTCCACTACTGAGTATCACATCCTTATATACCTGAGTAATGTCCAATCTTTAACTAAACTGTCCAACTATCTTGAGGAGTCCCTACATCTCAATACTGCTACTTTGAATGTAAAAGTTAAACAGAATGTGATAAAGGTGAATGAAAGGCTGTCAGATATAGCACATGGTACTCCTAATCTACATCCTCATACTGAGTTTTACTGTCTCTTGGAAGACTAATGACATAATGATACTTAGGAAAGCCTTGATGGGGACAAAGCAGTTTTTTTGTACTGGGTTCCTGGCATTATTGAGCTTCCCAAGTATGGTCTTCTCTCTGTTCCACAACGTCAGTACAGGGAGCAACAGTACAGACAGAAAGGGGACAAAAACAGGAGGAGTGCAGCTCGCACTGTTATTGCACCACTGTGGGGAAAAACGCACATTCCAGGAAATCTCCCACTTCCTGCCTCCAGCCTCCTGACTCCAGCAAGGCTGCTGTCCTCATACCTGACTGGCTGGGGAGCCTCTCTGGCCTGAAGCATGGTCAGAAAAGCAGACCAATAAGAAGGAGAGGAGAGGAGAGGAGAGGAGAGGAGAGGAGAGGAGAGGAGAGGAGAGGAGAGGAGAGGAGAGGAGTAATAAATACGAATCCTGATGTAAGCAGATAGAGCAGAGTAGTCTGAAAATTCACAGATATATGAAGACACACACTTTTGCTTGCACACAAAAACAGAGAGCACAATAATTGGCTCTTGGGCGGCATGTGTAATGTCAGTGTCTACATCCAAGATAAGAAGGTCGTGCATCAGAGAAAGTGTAGGACACTACAGAGATTAACTTGAAAGGGCATTATCTTTACTCTGTGTGTGACGTCGAAAGGAAGATGGAGAGGGGAAGAGTTCACAATACAGTCAGAAACTGAGAGAATCCTTACTGGCAGAAAGACAAGCGTGATGCAACAGTAGCATCTTGCACTGGCTTTCTTATTTCAGACTGGAAAGAGATATCCTTTTTTCCATTTTTGCAGAAGAGGAGCGGAGTCTCATCATTTCATCCAGTGAGAGGAGTATCAGTAGTGACTGGAGCCAAACTCTCCAGTGGAAAAAGTCATTGCGTAAAATGTAGAAGCTTCCCTGTTACCATATGAGGACAAAATGTATCAGTAAAAACATGCAGTCAGGTAATACTTTGTTCTTATATGTGCCTTTTTCAGCCTTCAAGACCAGAGCTTTTATCACATATGTGCACATGGCTAAATGTACTTATCACGCCTGCTTTCACTGTGTGTTTGTGTGTGGTTAGTTGGTTGGTTTGTGTTTCCAAAGCATTCTGCCCAGTAGAGGGCAGAGTTCATAAACCACCTTGTTTATCCATAGTCAGCAGAGGCTTCAGCAACTCCAGGTTGGATTTATGGTGCGGGGTCAGGGTGATCCTCAATAACTCAATAAAACAGAATAGCTGTGCAAGCAAAGTTCTAAAAAAATATGGTGTTTTAAGAGCTGTAAAACAGTGGCAATGTACTCCATGTCTGCGGATTCATTTGTTAAATCACAGATGGATGAGGACACGCCAGATCTCCTCTCACAACACACACACAACTGCATTTTCTTGTTCTCTCTTTCTCTGTTTCTGTCTATTCTTTGGTCAACTGAACCCTTTGTTCAAGCAACCACATTAAAGCTCCGTCTCTGCCTCTCTCCTTCCCTCTCCCTCTGCTCTTATGTCATGTCTCTGCTCCCCTCAGATCTATTGTACTAGCTGTTGTTGAGCTCTCTCTCTCTCCTCTCTCTGGATGGGTGACATCATTTTAGTTTCCAGTAAAGTCCACAGCTTCAGACAGAAACCCCTCCTTCTTCACACTCAACATTGAAATCACATCTGACCCTTCACACCAGCACATGCTTTAGGGGAAAAATTCTCTGAGTTTCATTTCCAGCAAATCATGTTTATGTGCAGATATGTTTTAGCTTAATGAAACTGTACAACAGACTTGTTTTTTTAACCGTAACAGCCTTCATGTGGGGCCAGTCGGACCGTTGCACTAAAGCGGGGATAATCCACTCTGGAGCTATGATGACTCAGATAGTATGCTGCTTGTAAGGGTACTTTCAGGTGTCCCTGTCTTTAGAAGAGTTACGATAAATTAGACCCATGCAGCACACACACACACACACACACACACACACACACACACACACACACACACACACACACACACACACACACACACACACACACACACACACACATACACAACAACCCCCCTTCCTGGGCCTCAACCCTGACAACCCCCCACCCTCCCCAGATCTAAGCCCTGCTAAGCCTTGAATGAATCGGTCTGGACTGGCTCGGTTGTCTGTCTGACCCCCTGCTAATGAGAGAAGGACCATCTGTTGCCCAACAGATACATGCTATTCTAAGTTGTCATATACGCAACAAAAACAGCACACAGCATCAATGAAACTGGTAACACTCTGGTGAGAACTGCTGCCACACCAAAACCTGAATCACACTAGAAAACTACACAGCAAGGCTGCAAATACATCACACCAGAATGTGCACAGTTACTTTAACCATCACACTATTTCGGTTTTTACTCTATGACACTGTTTGTTCTGACTACACTGTGAAAGAGAAATACCATAATGAGGAAATTAAAGGTTCCTTCCATCTAGTGATATTATTCTCTTGTCTGCAGCCCTGTTAGTGTTAAATTCCAAGTGTGAAGCATGTGCGTTGGAGGAAATGAAACTGCATTTAGTGATGAACACAACACGTACTGGGGCTGCTACAAAAAAAAGAGGCAGTAGCTGTACTGTAGCGCATAAACAAGCCTTAAGAGCACAGCTGTTGCCATAACAACAAAATATAATAAGATATTTACTCTGACAGAGCAATATAGACACATCAGATACTGTGTAAAGTTACAATAAGATACAAACATATGTTCTCTTTTCTGAACTAAAGTTTCATTGTTTCTTTATCATAGTGTTTGATTTTTGCACTTATTATAGTTAATTATCTGTTGGCATACTGAATGTATGACTGCTGACTACTCATATTAATGACCAGCTTTACACACTAATGCCACAGACACACAGACACACACACAGACACAGACACAGACACAGACACACATACACACACACACACACACACACACACACACACACACACACACACACACACACACACACACACACACACAGACACACACACACACACAATAACGCCCACATCACAATGCCAGCTTGATCCTAGTCATGCGTCCTGGCTAATACTGCATGCCCTGCCTGAGTGGGAAAAGGAGTAGAGAATTTTGTGTGTGCATGCACTTGTGTGTCCAAATGTGTGTGTTTGGTGGGGGGCACCTTGCCCCAAACATATACAGACACACAGTCACCAAACTGCCAAACCATAAAAACCAAACCATATCAAAGACATGCTGCTGCCAATATTGCCTCTTGCCTCCCACCAGTGCTCAACCCACACTTAAACACACACACACATACACACACAAACCACAACATAATACACACCCATCTCCATATGGTGTGATGAGTTTCTGCCCCAATTGAGCAGGCTGCCCCTGTGGTGTTTGTTGCCTGGGGATTGACGTGCAGGGGACAGGGACAATAACTGAAGAATTGACTTTTCACACCAGTCCCATTATGTGACCTAATTAGGCTCAAGATCACAATATGAACGTCAACTGAGATGCAGGCGACCAGACTACTTGACATGCCCGGGCTTACCCAAGTGTGTAAACACCATCTTAAGTAGTCAACTGAATAAAAAGATGACCTGGATTTTGGAGAAGAAATAAGTTTGGTAGTTTGTGAATTGTGCAATTAGAGAAAAAAGAATGTACAGATATGACTGAACTGAAGTACATTACTGTCCCTCCTATTGTGTCTTATATTGTCATTGCTTACTGGGTTAATCAAAAAATCCCTACCCTAACCCTAACCCATAATTCTCATCTGAGTGATGGTTTCCCAGCTGCCACCAATACATCTTTGTAAAATGTATTGATTTTTAAAAAAGATTACAGAGATCCTTGTAAAAATGAAAGCCATATGTTACTTTAAAAGTTAATGAACCAGCACACCACTCATAGAACTAGTCTTAGCCGGATGAATGAGTCTTAACTGTTGAAATTGTGGTAACAGGTCATCAAAACACATGACAAGCAAGTATCTGTACTTCGGGAATAGAAACACTCAGACGTCACTGAGCATTAGCCCGAAACGTGCACTTCTCTGTTCAAAAAAGAAGAAAGAGGAAGGAGGAGTGCTAGCTCAGCTTTCTTATTTTTTTCAATGGAAAACACCTCATCATCAAAATTCTCTATTCCCCTCTTCCTTTGTCCCCATTCTCCCTGAAAACAGTCACTTCTGCATTTCCAGCAAATGACCTGCTGAGGTTATTGAACTATCCCGCTGGTTACTGTGGGCCAATGGGTGAGAGGGCGTGGTTAATATTCTCTCTACTGGAGCTTTTTATTGATCAGCCAGTAGCTTGATTGCATTGCCCTATCACTATCGACAGAGAGAGAACAGTAAAAAAGTCCCACAGACTTCTAAAATGAAGTTAGAGCAATAAAATGTACTGTGATAACCCACTGAGATATGTGGAGATGTCAACACTCCCACTTCTGTGCAGTTAGGTTTATACCCGGTCATGTCCTGTGTCACTCCTTTTTTTGACATAAACTCTGATGTCTGAATTACGCCTTTTAAAAGATGGATTTTAAATATAATATAATAAATATAGTAATATAAATATATCTCTGTGTTCCCCCTGCTGAGTCTCACTGTCCTTTGCTGATAATGGCTGACACCTCAGCACTCCTCTCTTGCCTCTGACCTGAACTGTGGACCTGACAGCTGTCTCTAACCATTCAGCTGGGTGATTACGCAGACAAGCAGTCAGTCCAATCAGTCCAATCAGTGACTTTATGAGTGGCATGGTTTCATAACCTCCTTCAGGTGTGGATAAAAGTTAGCTGACCGATGAGAACGAAACACTTGAGGGCAATTAAGGCAAAGTCTGAGCCAGCCCAAGCCAGTATGATGGACACGTGGAAAGGTTGTGCAGTTATTGCTTTATACCACAGGTAAATTTCACTATCACAGCCACTGATAGTTTCATTTATTATTACATAATTTTATTGAAGGCATTTAACCCTCTGTGTAATTGCACTCATTGCTCTCTAGCCCAACAACTCAATACTGTAAAAACAGTCACAAGGATTGCTGAGCTCCTGACACACAGAGTTGATGGATGTAAGCTTAGCCTCACTTTGACTGTGGCACTCAGAGTGTGTGAGTGTGTGCAAGTTAACCTCCAGTCTCCTTACCCTGTGAAACAATTGGCGGAAACAGTCCTGTGAGCTGGGAGGACATGTCAGCCAGGATGTAAGATAGGCAACGAGGAGGATGATCTCCAAACATTCAAAACATTGACACACACATGCTGACAGATTCCGACAGGTATCTGATTAAAGTGAAATTCACCACTCAATGAAAACTTCATGTAGTAATAGTAATGATGGAGTAATGAATCCTGTTTTTCCACTTTTGCTGTCACAGAACATTCAGACAGTTTTTCAAGTCTGTCTTACAGCAACATTGAACCCTAAGCCCAAATGAACATTTAAACAGGTTTTTCTTGCTGTAATAATTCCTCCTGTTCATACTGACCATCAGAAGATCCCTTCAAAAACAAAATCAAAAGACCTAATTTTCAGCAAAAATGTATTTAAAAGTTTAAATTGACATAATAATACACTTCAGCTGTCTTAGTCAAACTGTGTTCAACAGTTAGTCTTGTTAGTTGAAAAAAAAAAAAACGCTTTTTGTCACGATGGACAGTGTTTCCCTGTTTTCCTGTCAACAAAATGACAGAATTTGGCACTAGGAATGATTCATTTGGACAGCTAAAGCTTCATATTAGCTTCAAAATACATCTTTGTAAGGAGAGGAGTAATGACTACAGCAACAAAAAACAGTTTGAATTACATGTGGACACCTGACTGCTGTTTTAAGACAGACTTGAAACATTGTGAAACTGTCCTTTAAGGACACTTCAGCTGGCTGGTTTTTCAACTTCAGTAATTCTACTCACAAAATCTCAATGTGCCATTTAAATACCAAACAACATTTTCTGTTTGACCTCATTAGCACAAGTACGCACATGCAAACAATTAGCAACAACTAAGCTGGAATAAGCTGTCGCTGCAGGTTGTTTTCTGGTAATCACACTGTTATGAGGAATCTGCGGCCCCTGAGAAAAATTGAACAGAAAAGTAAATAAACACAAATGCTGATATGAAGCGTAACCGGAGCAACATTTCTGTCACTCTGATTTTAGCTCTGACACATATTAAAATCATTATGGTGGTTGGGGTCTGAGGTGAGGTGAGGAATGCCTTCACTTTGAACATGCTGACCAGTCAGCAAAACAGTGCTGTCTCAATACACACACTCTCAAACACACACACACACACACACACACACACACACACACACACACACACACACACACACACACACACACACACACACACACACACACACACACACAATAAGCAACCAATGAGCGGTAGTTACAGTGATTGTGAATTACTGTCTTTCACAAGAGGTCAGCTGTCCTCCCATCTGGGCAACCAAAGGTTACTTGTCTACGTTGACTTCTTGCACTATGAGCTGTCGACTCGTTGCATAAAATTTCATAGAGCAGAGTTCAAACAGAGGAAATGAAAAATGAGACAATGGTTTAAGAAATGTCAATGAGCTGATTACTGCTTAAGTTCTCAGTTGAGCAAGTTGCCCCAGAGGAGGGTATTTCTGACTTATTTGATTTCAAAATGATCCTCACTTACTGTACATTGAAAAGCGACCACTGGAGTTAGAGCAGTCAAAGATGTGTCACTTTTCTCTCCCATGCACACACATAGGTATCTCTTTCCATATTTTTCATTTCTCATTATCTTTTCTCCTAGGCATTCTCACAGTCACCACAAACATCCAACAAACAGACCTTGGAGGAACCACAAACACTAGGCCTAGTCCACCTATCTCTCTGTTTCTCACTGCTTCTCTATGAATGTTTATACTTCTTACTTTTTTTATCTCAGTGAATTGGTTTCTTAGAATTTCTCCTGTATTCATTTTACGATTTACAATTTACTTCCCATTCCCATCCTTGAATGTATCAAGACTGACCAGACCTTTGACACCAAACAACAATGCAGTACTTCACCTGCTTTAAATAACATAAGGCACAGGAAGGTCACTCGTGCAAGGGCCAACATCTGCCACATTGTTTAACAAGACTGGAAGTACCTGCACTTCCCAGAGATAAAAACAGATTTCAACAAACACACACAATCAGTCTGCTGTGTACTGTGTGTACTGACCCAGTGGTGTGGTGTGCTCTCTGGATAGCGAGGTTGATACCTCTGCAGAGCAACACCTCCTTCCCCCTCCAGCAGCAGGCTGCAGTCCAGGTCGGGACAGTGGTGTTGGGACCCTGGAGGCCAGGGCAGAAGGGTAGCCAAAGGGTAGTGGGAGATCATGCAGACTGCCTGTATCAGCGGCAGGGGTGACAGGGATGGCAGGGATAGCAGGGCATATTCCAATCTGGACTGCAGTGTAGATAGTCTTCTTCAGGGAGAGTTGTAGAAAGATGGAGCTGTGGTAGCCAAGTGAGACTCCAGATGAGAAGGATGTGATTATGAATGAGTCCACAGGAGTCCCTCTTGATTTTCCAGAGCGAAGCTGACGTTTTCACCTCCTCCTGGATTTGTCTTCAGCTCAGAGGTGTGACAGATGATAACTCTCCTCTCGTAACTGTTTTCTCCCTTCCTGTTTCTGTCCTTTCTCCCCCTTAGTTTCTATTTTTCCCTCTTCTGTTTTTTTCCCTTCCTAGCGCGCATGGAAGTTGGCTTCCTAACAGCTCTCAACCACATGAGTGATTAGAGTCTATTGTCTCTCTTTATTTCTCTCTCCTTCTCCCCCTCACCCCCCACATTCATCCCAGTCAGAGGGGAGGAGTTGGAAAGCTGTGGCCCGGCCCCTTGAAAACTACCCTCTGACTAATGAGAGTTTGACTGTGAAAGAGAAGAAAAAGAAAGACAGGAAAGCTGAGATACAGAAGAGGATGTTACGAGTTCTAAGAATTACAAATAATAGCAGTTACTTTACAGTATGTCTCACCCATGCACCCCTTTAATAGAGAGTTACATTTTTACTCTCATTGTTTCTTGTTATTGCCTTTTTTGGGTTTTGCCATCATTTGAAATCCCTTCCCTTAAGTTCTTTACAGATTTGTTACTAGAAGTTGAGGCAGTCCCATGTTTGTAAAACGTGATTTATTTTTTTAAATTAAACTTAACAAGTTCAGTTGTGTAGATGAGAAAAAAGTTACTGATTCAGCTCCATGTAACACAGCACAGCTTGGGGGGCAAAGGTTGAACCATAATAAATGTGTAACAATTTTGCAGATATAAAAAGTGTGTTTGTGTGTGTGTGTGTGTGTGTGTGTGTGTGTGTGTGCGTGTGTGTGTGTGTGCGTGCGTGCGTGCGTGCGTGCGTGCGTGCGTGCGTGCGTGCGTGCGTGCGTGCGTGTGTGTGTGTGTGTGTGTGTGTGTGTGTGTGTGTCTGCTCTGTCATTAACTACTTTTGGGGATAGATTTTAGACTTAGGACCAGTTAACTGGAACTGGCCTGTGCAATTGGGGCAAGCGGTGTTGATGGTTAGGGCTAGGATAAGCCTTCAGAAATTGTATGTTAGTCTATGTAATGCCCCCAAAATGTAGGGGGGGACAAAGGTTGAACCATAATATAAAAAGTGTGTGTGTGTGTGTGTGTGTGTGTGTGTGTGTGTGTGTGTGTGTGTGTGTGTGTGTGTGTGTGTGTGTGTGTGTGTGTGTGTGTGTGTGTGTGATTGAGGTCAGGGTAGGAATAAGAGCCAGTCATGTGTAAAACACTGCTGTTGCTGTGAAGAGGATTATCTGGGACCAGGCAGTGCTCCGAAACACACACACACACACACACACACACACATACACAAACACAAACGCACGCACGCACGCACGCACGCACGCACGCACGCACGCACGCACGCACACGCACACACACACACACACACACACACACGCACACACACACACACACTGTAAGTGTAGATCCAGCAGTTAATATTGTACAAGTGTGAGGAAAGCTGCTTTCAGCAGTTAGAAGCTTCAGTGTAAAGTCACCCTTTGCATCCTGTTTTCTTAGGTAAATAAACAACCATTAGAATAATACTAATGTCAGAGCAACGTCCGGTGAAGTTGCTCCACACCAGAGAGATGTGCATCAGCACTCACACTCACACACATGCAAACACACAGCAGCGTCTTCTTTCAATCACGTACAGCTCATTACTTAAAGCGATAACAGATCAAGTAGCCTCCCCTCAGGACTTGGACCACATTGCTGCCATGACTCAGAACTTCAGTCTGACTCAGCGTGACAAAATTCCTTTGGATGCTGAACACATAAAAATGCAATGAGACTCCACCTAAAATATGTTTATATTTAGGAATGACTCATGGCAGGGGCACATGGATAAACATATCAAACATTAAAATGCCTCTCTAATCACACCAGATAAATTATCTTAAGTGTCTGAAGAGCAGGAAAAAAATAGAAAAGCTATTTGACCATGACTCTGTGTGCCTGTGTGACTGCTAGGAATGAATGGAAGTGTGATCGACAGGAAAAGTGAGTAAACATGCTGTCTTGACTTCATGCAGTCTGCATGGACTTCCAGTGACCCGGCCTCCGCTTTCAGCCTCCCCCTCCTTCCCCCATTTCCTCTCTCTGTTGTTGAGTGCTGAGCTCCTTTTCTAAAAGACCCTTAGTTCCCTTAACTCGCTTCACTTCTCTTCACTTCAGCTCAGTTCAGTCGTCTTTTACTGGACTGAGTTTGAAACTAATTGAAGGTGTCACTACTTTCTTTTCTTCATTTTTTTTCCTTCGATTAACTTCACCTGCACGTACACACATATTTTACTCTTCATTCTTGCACTTTTCTTGCTTTTCCTCTGTCTCCATATGAGTGTGCTGACACAGTCACAGTGTGGCCGGCACCAGTTTACACAGCTGGGAAGGCAAAACTCTATAAACACACACACACACACACATATGTACACTGTATATACATACACACTACACTCTCAAGATCCTCTCAGCCTGGGTCAATACAAACTAGATCTCTGCCTTTTGCTCTGATTTTCTCTCTCACACAATTTCAAACAATGGGGCACAAACGGACATTGATCTATTGAACACAATAGCAAATACTGAATAACTGGGTAAAAATCTTACAGCTTATAGTATACGAGATGATAGTTTAAGAGATGAGGGTGGAGGAAGTATTAAGATCTATTAAGATATCTAAAGTAGAAATAGCAATATCACAATGCAGCAAAATGTACTCAAAGAATCAAAAGTAGAAGGACTCCTCAGAAACTGTCAATCACAAGTGCTAGAAAATGAAACAACCCATGCAAAGCACTAATACCTTAAATTCTTATTTGAGGACAGTGTTGGAAAAAATGTACTTTGTTACTTTCCAGCACTGAAAACACAACTGCAAAAACAAGAGAGGCAATAAATGATGGTGTTATATTTTAAATGTACAAATTACATGTTTGGTTCCATAAAGTGAATTTTTTCTCTAGGATTATGACACATACATTCACAATGCAATAACTGAGTTTCCGTCACAGTTTACGTTTACACAACTCCACACTGACCTCTACTGGTTAACATGGGAACACAACACACAAAACACACAAATGGGCTAATTAATTTCTTCATTATTTCGTCTAATTGCCTAATCCTTGTTGGAAATTATTTTACAGGATTATCACATAGCAAACACAAATCATATTTATAGATGACTTATTTTAAGGCTTACTCTCCTGTCTTTCCATTGGCTTTGAGTATTGTTGCAATAGTGCAGCCAGGGCCCTCTCTGTAGTGACACTGCTACACTCCATTGCCTAGTACACACATACATTAACTCACTGAGCAATTGAAGTCTGAGAAGCTTTTGTTGACACTGAACAGTTACTCATTATCAGTCTGAAGAAGAGAACAGAAGGAGACACTTTCTCTGCATCGCTGATAGAGAGAAAAGGAAAAACAAAAGAGGAGAAGGGGGAGGAAGAGGCACTGTGAATGTTTTGAGAACAATGTTTTCTTTTTCCATTTCCTTCTCTCTTTTTTTCGCTTCCTCAGTGTTTTCAAACATCTGTATGCGCGTGTGCATGTGTGGTTTGTGTACGTACTTAAATGTGCGTATGTGTGAGGCCATTATCTGGAAAAGGACACGGCCTTACAACAGCACTGTTAGTCACTAGCCTCTTTCCTGCTCAGCACAGCATCACTGACTCATTTCATCTCCCTTACGCAACAATATCACTTTGTTATATAAAGAATCATCAAGTACTGCAATCCTTGCCAGTAACACTAACAAATCACCCGCTCTTCCCTTTGATGACTAAGAATCCTGCATTTGGTATATCTTTTCTCTGCATATTGCACACAAAAATTGAGAAAATGAATGGATACTACAACACATTTCCAAACTATGAGGAGGCTTCTCACATGAGTGTACAAGCGTTCCAAAAAATAAGATTTAATCTGTTTCCCTGCATGTGTTTCACACCAATTATTAGATGCTGCTGAATTACAAGTGGCCCCCAACCCGAGAGTCTAGACCCCCCATAAAGCCTCAAGATAAATCTGAGGGATTGCAATATGTTTAACAGGTTTAAAAAGCTGAAAAACATTCATGATGCAAAAAAACCCAAAAAGCAACTTTACCTCCTCAGGCTCTATATTGTATTCAGATGAAACAGGTGGAAAATCACTCTTTATTTAATCTTTTCATAACTCATAAACATGTGCAACCAGTGACTCTGGGCCACAAGGAGACATTGCTTTATTTTAAGGGCTCAGATCAGATGCCAAAGCAGCAGGCACATGCAACTCTGACTTGCTAACATAAAAAATAAGGTAAAATGCACCCTGTATTTTGATAGCTGTTACCAAAAACTGTGACCCACACATGTAACATTTAAGCAGGTTCATACATTTTCATACTGGCATCAAATAGCATGTGAGTGTGTCCTTAGAGGCATCTGTCAATATTTGGTTAATCCATGTGCCTATTTTCCATATAGATGACCCTCTATTGTAACATAATCTGAATACTATGCTGTATTATTAGAAAAGTTAGAAGTAAGTTTTGAAAGCGTATTATTTTGGTTGTATAAGTAAAAGATTTGGACATTTAGGATACACCAGGATGAATTTTTGAACATTTTCAGTAATGTCAGAAAAAAGTGCTTCATACTTCATAATGTGTTGCACATATTGTTCAATCATTGTTTTTGTTCTTAAATGTTTGGATCACTGCTTTAAAAGTTATCAAATGTTAAAACAATGCTTGCATGACAGGCATAGCAATAGTTTCACCAAATTTACTAGAATTTACTTATTAATAATTTACATAATTACAATATTAATGTTTATAAAAAAGAATTTTAATATTAATATTTAATTTTTTTTTTTTTTTTCATTTTTCGCTGTCAATTTATTTTTATTTTAGTTTTAGTTTATCGGGTAAAAAACAGCAGAGCAACATGAAACCATCTTTGGGCCTGTTCATGCATTATTTTTAAGCAGGTTTCCTGTTATCCCACAGTGAGGACAAAAGCAATAACATATAGAATTCAATTAAATATATAATTAATACATGATTATTATTCAATGGGATAAAACATACCTTTTTAAAGTGAATCGGCAAAGTCAAAAAATGTATTGCAGAAAAACACATTTTAGACGTATGCAAAGAAGTTACACAGAACTCAGAGAGAACAAGGAAATATTTGTGTAAATATTCAAATTGTAAGAAGAGGGTAGAATTTCGGATGTGGTCTGGGATTTTGTTATAGGTTAATGTAAGTACAGCATGGACATACTTGCAACTTACATGAGATTTAGTGAACGTCACTTAATTTGTGACCAAGGTATGTTACTGCTGCTTGAAAATGTTTTTGCAGTTTGATTTGAAGTCTGCAATGCAAAAACATAACATAATCAGTTAATTTTCATACAGTAAGGAAATGAGTTGCCTGGAAGGGCAGAAACAACAATCCAAAACACAACAGCATGCCTCGGAAGTGGTATCAACATGCAGGATAAGAGTTTGAAAAGAGACAAGATCAGACCAATCAGAGAGCAAAAGGATAGACTTGGACTGATGAATATTTCAGAAGCTGTCCCAGTAAACTGTGTGTGTGTGTGTGTGTGTGTGTGTGTGTGTGTGTGTGTGTGTGTGTGTGTGTGTGTGTGTGTGTGTGTGTGTGTGTGTGTGTGTGTGTGTGTGTGTGTGTGTGTGTGTGTGCTTCTACCTTTCCGTCTTACTGTACATTCACAGGACATAAGCACACACAATGATACACACTCACATTCACATATGCACAATCTTATACACTGATGCAATCACCCATACAGACACATAGGTATAATATGAATGCAGGTCAAGTATAAACACAGACAGTGAGTGTTCCTCCCTAACTCCAAAGCCTAACTTATTATTAATACATGTGTAAGGTATTGTATGATATTTAATTTAAAATAATTGTTCTGTATTTAATTTTGTAATATTTCTCTTACCTGAGTGCAGTATCCCTCTGTGAAATAGCAGCACTGCACTCTACCACAGCAGAAAATTGGAAGTAGAGGAGGAGGAGGAAGAGGAGGAGGAGGAGATATGTGTGGCTGCCAAGTCCACACTGTAGTTCAGATTTCTCCACTTCATTTAACACCCTTCCCTCTCGTCATTTATGTCTGTCCTGAGGAGAATTACATAGATGCATGAACAGTGTATGGACTGACTGAGAGTGAGTTATGCACTGTACGCACAGTGTGTGTGGTACAGAAAGAAATGTCTAACACACTTTTTATTTCTTCATTTGACTATGGGCAGTTCAAATAATATATTGTATGATATTATTTAGCAGAACTTGTAAAGCTGTGTTCAATTTCCAGTCGATCCAAATCAAATGCTCTTGAGGTTATAGGTGTCGCACAAGGGCCTATTTTTTGTCCTCTTTTATTCTCCCTCACCTCATTTTAAGACCCATGTGGAACACCTGTCTGGCATATTGAGGGTCAAACTTGGATTTTTGTATCCTTCTCTTCTGTGATATTGTATATCCCCTTCACATTTTTAGCTTCTTGAGTCTTTGTACAGGTAATAAATTCCTCATTGCATCATAACTGGGTGGTGAGCTAGTCCTGCTTAACCAACAGAAAGGAGAAGCATGTTATTATTTATCTGTAATGCCCTATTTCAAAAACTGAATCACTACCTCTGGTCACATATAAATACAATACTTATAATGTCAGTTCACGGGACATTATAACATTAACTGTACCTCATGTTCACACTGAGCTTGAGAGAACTGGTTTCAAATACAGTGCTGTGTACAGATGGAATGAGCTCCAAAAAAAATGTGTTTGATATTATTTCAATGTGAAAATAATGCCAAACCTGTGTGTGAAATGTATGTGTCTGTAGCGCCACCTATAAGTGAAATTGTATCAAATCCTGCAGACCTAAGCTTCCCCATCTGTACAACTTTGCTGAATTTGGTTACTATAGAATATTACATTAACAAAATATGGCAGGTAATAAGTAGTATCATGGTATTTTACTAAAGCCCACAAGGAAAGGCTATTGGCGCCATGCACATTCTCATGGATAACTTTTGTATCACGTTTCATTTTATTGAAGACAACAGAATTGCAGAAATATCATATTTTATTGTTACTCTCCGTCTGGAGGCTGAATTGCATTGCAAATCTATCATGACTGATGATATTCGCAGGTGGAATCACACCCATGACCTCATGTTTGTAAGACAGCCATGTTACACTGAGCCAACATGTCACACAACAAACAGTAAGCAAGATCCGGTTTCATATTTTGACTATGCATAGAAAATAAAGAGTTGTAGCTCTGATATTCTTATAATACCAAGGGAGTCACACAGTATGATGGTACACAATAAACATATGAAGCAACTTTGGTCATAAGAGCAATGTTATAAGGAGCACTGAAAGTTTCATTTAACAGAATTGCAGATATGTCATGTTTGTAAGACAGCTGTGTTATATACTGAGCTAACATATTGCAGCTAACTGTAAGCAAGATCAGATTTTCAGACTTTTAATTTTTAATTTTGACTTTTAATTGAGAAAAAAAATGTTGCAGTTCTGCTCAACATTAGCTTCCCTGTGATGTGTTTAAACTCACCAACTTGGGATCTATAAGGGGCACAGAAGTGGCCTCTTCTTAAACCACAGGAGGATTCAGCCTGGTGACAAATATGACTGCTTTTTAAACATGTATATCATATATATGTAACATACATCTAAATATTAATGATATTAAAGAGTGCTACAGTTGAATTAAATGATGGTACATGATAAAACTCTCAAGCAACTTTGTTCATAAGAGCAGTGTTTGGAGGGACATCATTAACAGGGCTTAACCATAGAGCCAGCAGAGATCCTTAAAACACAGAGCACAAATTCACATTTTGTTGAGTTTCTAGGTCAGAAATTTGGGGTCTTGCAGAGTGTGAAGATGTATAACGTGTACAAAGTTTCTGAAAGAAGAGAGAATCTGTCCTACGGTAAAGGTATTTACTTTGTGTTAAAGAGAAGACTTGTGGAAACATTTTAAGATATGATATGTGCTTGAGGAGTTAAAACTGTGGGAGTGAGACGTATGTAAAAAAACAAAAATAAAAAAAAAAGGTTTTAAAGTTTGAATATGGGCTCCAGGATCAGGGACGTCCGAGCAATTGAGTCTCAAAGTGACAAAGGTTCCAACTCAGTTTGACAATTCCTCCCATAGACTGCCATTATACATTTTAATACTTTACAAAAATTGTACAGTAAAGAAAAGTAATAGAAGACGTACATTTTGACATTGAAACAAAGTTTGTAAGACCAACAATACAGAAGTAGATAGATGCCAAAAAATAGCAAAATAAAGAAAAATAAAGAGCTAAGATAACAGTGTGCAGCCCTCGCACAATTTGTGAAAGTTTCACATATAACCAGCGGATGGCAGCATAATCTCTCTCCTGGCATGGGAGCCTCAAAAAGACATTACCTGAGAAAACAAACCTGCAAATGGAGCATCTTATAAAGATACTACATTCTCTACATAACAGTAAAACTAAGTAGGATATGGCCAGTGTTGCTTGAAGCGTTCTTTGCAATATACATTTTTATTTAATCAAATAAGAAGAAAACCTGATAGCAGAGGAATCAGAACACCAGATTGTTCATATCTAACAAGATTTTTCTGTGATCCTCTGAATTCTTCAGCTTTCCTCATGTGTCTCTTTCTGTCTTTCGTCCATTACCTCACCACATAATCTCTAACCTCCACTACTTCCCTTTACCCCACCTCCCCCTCCACAATCATCTGTTTTCCTCCTCTCTCGCCATCCTTCGCTCTGTCAGATCCCTCAGCAGACAGGAACCATAAAACCGTGAGCAGAATTTCACTCAGCCAGTGAACAGTGGGAGCCAACACGCCCACTGTGCGTCTCCTACATGATCACCCCTCAAACCTCACATTTATTAGGAGTTTGCAGCTCCCTTCATGTTTTGTTACCGTTTGGTGTAACATCACAGGAGGGTTTAGGGAGAAAAAGCTGATTTAAGTCTTTCCTCGGTTGTAGGATCCCCTACAAGAAGGTCATGGGAACAGTTGCAGCAAGTTTATGCTTGCTATTCAACCGATTAAACAATAATATACATGACTTAATGAAAGCACCATTCCAGTCCCACAGAGAAATACAGCGCAGTGCATTTTTAGTTATTTAGTTGTCCTGGGATTGAATCTGGCCTGGAATCTCATTAGCGTCCATCTCCAAACATTCTCTGTGCCTCTGTAATGCTAATAATCCAATAAAAGCAATCAAATAAAACCT
This sequence comes from Scomber scombrus, assembly GCF_963691925.1. Taxonomy (NCBI): domain Eukaryota; kingdom Metazoa; phylum Chordata; class Actinopteri; order Scombriformes; family Scombridae; genus Scomber; species Scomber scombrus. The sequence goes on along the minus strand of NC_084977.1, from coordinate 12,817,180 downwards.
TTTAGTCAACATTACAGTAAGTAGATGAATCTGCGTCAGGCTGGGCTACAGAGTGAGTGAAAATACAGAAATGAAGAAGCTGTTTTATTGGATCAGCCCCACACCACAACTGAATGAATCTTAACACAACCATAAAGACATCATGAATGTATATTGAGGACATTAAGAATTAATTAATAACATTCTTTCAATTCAAATATGTATCCTTTGGATTCTGAAAGCAGGGGTCTGAAATAGATGAAACTGCACCCTACAGGCTACATGTCATGTATGAGTGATGCTAATGCTAACTAGCAGGACCAGCCCGCTGTGTAAGTGAGATATTGGCAATGACAGAACAGCTGGATGAAAAACATCCGTTACTGCCCTGTTGTCTGCTTGATATGTGTGTGTGTGTGTGTGTGTGTGTGTGTGTGTGTGTGTGTGTGTGTGTGTGTGTGTGTGTGTGTGTGTGTGTGTGTGTGTGTGTGTGTGTGTGTGTGTGTGTGTGTGTGTGTGTGTGACATCATCTGATGCAGTGACTCTTGGGTACAATATGTCAGCCGCCCTTCTTCCACTTAGGAAAAATCCACACACAGCTTCACATATGCACACACACAGTTCAGAGTTGTTTTCAGACAGCTTTATGATTATTTTATTCCTTGGCTGTCCATTAGAGACATCTGTTCTTTTTAAATAACAATAATCTTTTCAGACAATATGAAATTGATTTGTGACAATGTTTTTTTTCGCGTCCTGAAAATAATGTAAACTTTGTCTTGTCTTGCTTAAGTTTTCTTAAGCTTAAGTTTCCTTAAGCAACACATGGAAGTTACTGAAGTTTTCTTAAACACGTGGAGGCGGTCATAACTGTCTCCATGTGCCCAGAAGAGGCACATGGGAAATAAATAAAGCTTTTGTCAAAGGCCACCGGGCCCTCGTCCCAGATTTTGGTCTTCCTCGTCTTCCTCCTCTCCTCTGTGTCCCCTCATGCAGCAGACTAGATTGACATCACAATACTCCTTTTATCCATTTGGAGACCAGTGTGTGTGTGTGTGTGTGTGTGTGTGTGTGTGTGTGTGTGTGTGTGTGTGTGTGTGTGTGTGTGTGTGTGTGTGTGTGTGTGTGTGTGTGCATGTACAGTATCTTTGCTTGCATTTCAAATGTCTTTTCAAGTGTGTGTACACATGACATTCACTGTGTGCACACGGCACGGTAAACAAGAGTCTTTCTCTCTGAGTCTCAGGTCTCTGTATCAGAGTTCATCCCGCGAGGCCCGAGCAGCTGGCGGCGGCGAGTCTCCAGTGACGCTGTTCTGTGCCACAGGGCGAATGCGACCCTGCTGGGCTGTCTTGCGGGCGTGCTGCCGGTCCCAGTCTGTGGCCACAGCCTCGTCGTCCCAGATGGTTGAAGTCTCTGTGTCGCTGATGTAGCCAGGCTCCCCGGTGTAGTGGGTGGGATAGATGAGCAGTGGCTCCACGGAGAAGGCTTTCAGGTCTCGTGGCTCAAAGATAGACATGTATTCAACACTGAGGAGGACAGGGGACAGATGGGAAGACAAAAAGAGAATTAATCATCGTCATAATTCTCATTTAATCTCTTGACAGGTTTTTAATTAATCATTTCATCCAACAAAGCGACATCCAAAAAGGTAGCAGCAGTCACATTTGAGAAACCGGAATCAGGATTTTTTTCTTGATAAGTTACTTAAACTTTTAATATATTATGAAACGTTTTTTAATCATTTTGTCGATTGACTAATTGTGTCAGAACTAATAATAATGAAGGGAGACATAATTCTTATCACAAGAGTCAACTTCAACCACTGCTAGCCCCGAATGTTGGAAAGTAGCTTTATGTTTTAATTCAGTGCCTAAAAATCTTGAAATCTACTAATATGATCATGTGCTTTATAACAAATGTCACAAATAAATAGGAAGGAAGATCTAACTGCACATGGTGCAATCACAGCGGTTTAAAATATGACTATGTAGCATTTTGCTGTGACTTCTGACTTAGCATGTCCTGTTTACAGGAATTACATTTCACCACTGACAGCAAAATTACATGAGGTCAAATAGGAGAAACTGGAAACTTTTCAACTGTAGCCATACTTTGTTATAATAGAGATGCAGATTCTGATTAGATTCTGTAGAACCAAGAGAGTTGAACTCCTTTAAACAGTGAGAACGTTTATGCTTTATTAGTTTTATTAGAAAAAATGTAAAAAGAAAGAAAAAAGAGAGAAAGAAAGAAAGAAAAACTAATATAACCAGTAACTATAGCTGTCACATAAATGTAGTGGAGTAAAAAGTACAATATTTTCCTCTGAAATGTACATTGTAAGTATAACTTAGTACATAATAAAAATATCACACTAGTAAATAATTACTATACGCTACTAAGCTATGAAAATAAAGAGCATCAGAAATTCATGTAGTAATGTAAACCCTCATCATATTGTTACACATTGTAAACTGCACAAGACTACTTCTGTCAGCCTGTCATCATGGTCCTGCAGCAGGGCCAGAGGGAGGAATGAGGGCTATTTGGGTGTGACACGTCAGCCTGGTGGAGTCACGCTCGTGCAGACAGGGTTCACTGTAGAGGTCAATTCCCTGCTGTTCTATCGCCTGTTTAAAGCCTGTCAGCGCTCTGCAGGGACAGTGATACCCTACACCTTTATTAGTGCTCCATGGAGCTGACCTTCTCTAACACACAAACACACACTCAACCATGATATTGTGCCTTCATGCAGTAAGGCCAACATCTTGTTCTTTTGCATCAGTTTTTTTAAAATCTGCTTTTAAGAATTGATAGATTTTAAGCATCTCCTTAAACAGTAAAATGCTCCCTGAAACAAATACAGCTCTGACATAATATCCACAGTGTAAACAGAGCGCATAATCCCCTGCTGTTGATTTATATAATGCACAATAACACATTTTACATATTTTTCCTGCCACCGAACCACATCTCTGTCCATATTTCTCTCCCTTTTGAACAAACTCACCTTCTCTCACTGTTGAATACACACATAGTGTATTTACCCAGTAACCTATACACTGCACACTGGACTCACATCTCCATGTATTTATACACACACACACACACACACACACACACACACAAACTCACATAGCGTCCATCCCCACCCCACCCCCACATTCAGGCAATCAATGGGAATCCTGTCCCCTTCTCCAACCAGCAGGAAGAGCCTTTCTGGCCCACATTCCTCAAAGAGAGAGAAGGAAGGGGAGGAGGAGGAGGAGGAGGAGTGGGTGACACAGAGAGGGAGAGGGTTCAGAAAGTAAAGGGTTTGTTGAGGAGATGTAAAATATTTTTTTTTTAAGTATGACGTGTATGAAGAAAGAGGGCAAAGGCAGGAAAGGTGCAAGACAGGGTTAAAGAAGAAAAAAGGTAGAACATTGAGAAGGAAGGGGGTGGAGGTAAAGGTGGTTGTGGTGGAGGAGGAGAGCAGGGCACGGCAGGAATCCCCAAATTATTATTTTTTTTAAAAACAGAAAAGGGGTATTGTGTGTGCTATACTGCCTACTGAACCCTGAGAACAATCCATGCCCTGTGTGTGACGGAGCAGAGGAGAAGAAGAAGAAGAAGAGGGTGTGCTGCAAAGAAAGACAGAGGCAAAAAAGAGAGAGAAAGAGGGAAGGAGAGAGGGGAAAATGCATAGAAGAAGAGATATATAGGGAATATAATAAGACTTAAGGTTGTGGTCATCCATGAGAGCAGAAACGGGGGAAAAAACCCAGTCTAAAAAGTCACAACGGCCACATGAACACGAATGTTTGTGTCTACATATAATTACTGAAGTTCACTCTATGTTTCTGCACCGCTTTATAGCCTTTAAGTCTGCTTTGGGGCATGCACAGGATCCATGCATACTAAAAATTTCTCAGACTTTAAATTTAACTTTGACTTCTTTTTGTTTATTTTGAATGTGGATTACCTGGTGCATTCTTGTGTAAGAGTGTTGTGCACCTGCAATCATTTCTTTGTGGTCCTCAGTAAATATTTGTCTGTCTGCTCATGAACCAGGCTGTCTAAAAGGGCCTTTGTGTCTGTGTTTGTGAGCAGTATGCTGTATAACTTCTTTCTGTAGCTGTGGTTTTCTGCATAACACGCCTTAAATGAAATCACATGTGCCTGTTATCCTTTTAGCACAGTTTCTTCAAAGAAAAAAATATATCATTAGGCTGAAGACTAACTTGGGGTGTTTGTTGAACATGATAGGCAGGAACTCATCAACAGGCATCATCCTTTTTAAGGGTTCGGCAGCCAGTAACTTTCTGGCTCCCTGCTGTGACAGCGCGTAGCCGAGCGTCCAGTAGGAGTAGTCAGCTTTAACCAGGTTGTTTACACCATCTACCGATTGCTCCGGCTGCTGTACCTGCATACGTTTACGCCCCACGTAGCTGAAGAGAAGAGAGGATAAACAGTAAACCTGTTATTGTGTATAATGGGGCTTCACCATCCAATGTAAAAACTCGTCTAGGAACAGAACTTCTTTTACTCAGGGAAAGGGGATGTGGAGTCATTGTTCTTACATGAGGTCCCAATCCAGCTGGGCTTTGTCTATGTCATCCATGATGGCCTGGAATCGCCGTTTAAACCTGGGCTCAAACCTCACGTCGTCCTCTAAAACAAGAACCTTCTGAAGGCCATGCTCCAACACCTGGTGATCAGAATACAATGAAGGAAAAATGCATGTGGTTTTGTTAGTTGCCTACATTGTCCCTCTCTTTTATAGTCCTCCTGATGATTGTGCATGATTACTATTTTAGTTGATCTTATCTAAATAATAATGATACAAATGCAAACTAGGGTCAGACAGACAGAAAGATAGACTTTTTGAAACACTTTCAAAACATGATTGCTTCTTTTGTTTCCTGTTTCCTAATTTCAGGCAACCCAGGAGCTGCAGGTGATTGGGTATAATGTTGAAGCAGAGTGGATCTGTGCTGGTGCAGGATCTTCAACTTTCAACCTGTTTAGTACATGACCCTTCTCTTCTTCCCTACATTATTACAATACACTTTGCTGCGCTCACCCGTTTCCATACGGAGTGATGGCTGAGGAAGCAGCCGATCTCCCCTCTGGTCAGGACTCGACCAGAGTAAGGGTCCTTATAGCCTGGCATCATGTCTATTCCCAGCCCCAGCAGCTGGGATGAATTCAGAGCCCTGTGAGAGATGAAGAAGCTGAGCGGAGCTGTTGTTAGTGAAAAAACCCTCCCAGGAAAACAAAGAGAAGTCAAACCCCAGCAAGTTGCAACAAGTAATACATATTGCCAGACGAACCAAGACTGGAGGAGGGATTAGGGCATTCTCAACAGTGGATTAAAGTAAAGCTGAGGAGAGAAAGTAAGTCAAGCATATTCCTACAATCCCCCCGGTTTGGACAGGATGTTTGGATATAGATGTCAGAAAAAGTAGCAACAGAAGAAGAGTTTTATCACAACTGATGCTCAGAGATCAGACCATCAGCTGTTTTAGGTAGAAAAAAAATCTCTCTTTCATTGTTTTGCTGAATAAACTAAACTTCAAAAGAGCTGATCACAGACAGGATTAAATCAGGCCTCAGGTCAGTTCATTGAGTGCACGCTGGGCTGTGTGTTTGTGACCTACTTGCCGTCCACTGCTTCTATCAGCTTGGCATGTAGACCCAGTGAGGCCATTGTTTTCAACATCCTGGTTCTTCTTTCCAGCCGACGCTTCAGGTTTATCAGAAGGATCTAAACATCGAAACATGATCAGTTAAGAGGAAATATTTTACTTACTTGATTCTGTTAGTGTATTTTTAATGTTTTTCTGGGACATATTGTGCCGTCAGTGTATGTGTTTTCCCTTTAGGGCAAGGACATAGCAAGGAGAGGAACTTGGATATACAAGAAAAGAAGGGAAACTAGTACAAAAACAGGAAGTAGGAGTTGCTGATTAACAGTAAATATACAGAGATGAAGAACTTCTTGAGCTCCTGTTTCTCCAGGCAGATTCACTAATAACTCACTTCATCAAAGCTGATTGTGTCATCCGATGATGGTGCAGAGTACAGGTGCTTTGAAGGCTCAATGTCGTGGTCAACTGCAGTCAGACAGAGGAAGAAGGTGAAAGGTTAAAACAGCAAAAACAGGATTTAAAAAAATTACTGAATTTCCTCTGGATTGTGGTGGTTTGCTTAATCAGGTTTATTTAAAACCTGAGCGGAGAGAAGAGCAGTGGAGGAGGCTGAAAGAAAAACAAAGGCAAAATAGGTGGGGGTTGGATAAACAGAGGGAGGGAAGGGACAGTAAGGAGGTGGAGGATTAAATTAAAGAGGGCTGACAGGATGCAATCATGGACGCTCATGGAGGTCAAGGAGGAGAAGAAACAAACCAGAGGTGAAGCAGGGAGTGACAGATCGTAAAGTCACAACAGCTGGAAAGAGTGTCTGTGTGTGTGTGTGTGTGTGTGTGTGTGTGTGTGTGTGTGTGTGTGTGTGTGTGTGTGTGTGTGTGTGTGTGTAAGTGTGCACTCACTCAAAGCCTCCGTGATGGTGTGTATGAAACTCTCACTTTCATCTTCAACATTTTGCTGAGCCTTGAGAGGGACAGGAAGGAAACCGTAGTGCTCTCTGTTACACACATACATCTGGACACCTGGAACACACATGGAGACACACATGAAAAAAAAAAGCAATTCAAAAACTTCCACAACAAATATACTGCTTGATATTCCTGAAAGTGTTTTTGTTACTCATGATCCAGTCAATAAATCTCATATTTTTCTTGAAATAAATAGTAAACAATTTGTTGAATTGTGAGAATAACAACTGGGCTCTGCAAATGCCATTTACTGATGGCCAGTGGGGGAGAGTCATGCTATCAAGATGAACAACTACTTTAGACTTTTGACTGTTTGTAGACAGAAAATCTGTGTAACAGCATTCATCAGATAAAAGGTGTCAGTAAGGGAATTCACTACATATATATTCAATTGTGGATATTTTTGTCATGTAAAAATGTATTAAATTGAGTATCACTTCATTCATTTCATTAAGTGATATTTGCATTAAAAGATCGCCTCCAAACATGTTTAAGATATAAAAAAAAAAGCTCTGATTTGAATGTTAACATCTGTCTGATATGTTTTTTTTCCATGTGAAAGTTCAATTACTGAGTTAGACATTCTTAAAATGGGGTCTATTTCTTTTCCCTCATTAAAAAAACCCAATCTATGAATATGCAAATACTTATTTTTAATGACGAATACGAGATGTCTGAAAATGAACTGAAAAGTCTATTCTTAGTGTGTGTGTGTGTGTGTGTGTGTGTGTGTGTGTGTGTGTGTGTGTGTGTGTGTGTGTGTGTGTGTGTGTGTGTGTGTGTGTGTGTGTGTGTGTGTGTGTGTGTGCTAGAGGTTTAAAGTTTCCACATTGGACTTTTGTAAGTTGCATATTGGATAATGTGAGTGCAGAGAGACTTTGCACCTTCAGTAGATGGATGTGAAACAGCCTTCTAATGTCAAACTCTGCACATAAATCATTCTGTACAGTGAAGTTCAAACATCAAACACATAGGACAGTAGGACAGATAATAGATTATATTTAAGGACCATTTGAGAAACTGTTACTTTCTATATTGACTCTCATTGGAACTAAGTGCTCAAGTGAACTGAAACATTAGTTTCGTAATTCTGAGCTGCAGTTGTCTTTTAGTTCGATTGTTGGTGCTTCATGCAGTCTTAATATGCAAGCCACTGTGCTCGCTGTGCACTTTTTGTAGTTGTGTTCTTGATAGTCCTGGGATGATTTGTGCATGGTTATATTGAGTTTCCTGTGGGCTTTGGACTTCTGTTAGCTCTGTTTCCCTTCTGTGTTCCTGTGCTCCACACCTGCCCTGCATCAGTCTCACTAGCCCTGCCCTGCTCCATGTGTCTTCCCAGCCTGCCCTTGCCACCTGTTCTTTGTTGTTTCATTAATTCAGTTTTTATCTAAGTCCTGGTTTTCAGTTCACTTTCGTTCAGCAAACTGAACATTATCTGTTCAGTTATTACAGATGGTTGCAATCTGCAACTTCATCACTACATGCCAATAAATCTTACACGCTGGTCCTTTAAGAATTAAATTCATAAGAAGAATGCTAAAGTCTCTGCTGTTTAATTACATGGAAGTTTGTGGATTGTTTGGATTTGAATACATTTTGGAGATGGATAGAAATGTGCCTTTGTGTTTGCATATGTGTTCTTGTTTGTGTGACACCTTTCATGTGATTACTTTTTACTGTGATGGTAGGTGAACGCACTCTTGTCTATGAAATGGAAAGTTTAATGGTTCTGTTTTTTCACTGTGAATCATTACTTGTGTCAAACACACACATCTACAAACACTGATATTGTTGCACATTTACAAGCATCCACACGCACAGTCAAGACACACACACATGGATCCATTTATCTCTGAAAAGTCCTTATTGTAATACACACATGTTGACTGTACTGTGATTGATCAAAAACCAGCTCTCGGCTGACTCGTATGTGATTAATGAAGTCACTGACAGTCCTCAGCTCAGAGCAGCATTTGCAGCCATGCCCCAGATCTGGTAGTTTGTCGTGAGTTGAGGGTTTCAAACAGACCTGCTTGACGTGCTGAGAAAGCAAACACCATTATGTCATCAAATGCCCAGCTGTAGTCCGGGTGAGGGGGATAGAAGGTCAGGTCCCTGCTGGATTCACGACGCAGGTCTAATAGGAAGGTGCTGTGCACCATGGGAACAGGGAAGCAGCCAAGCCGCTTCCACTCTCTGATTGGCTGATAGTCGGGGGTTCGCTTATAGTAACCCTGAAAGAGAGGAGGGAGTGAGAAAAGATCAGGATGAAGTTGTAAACCTAGCTGAATGGATGGACAGTTGGAGGAATTTATGTCCAAATTGTACCTGTGGGGTGATGCCACACCAGAAGTTGGAGTAAAGAGAACGAGACTCCAACATGGGAGCCACCAGGGTCAAATTTTCAGCCATCATCAGTTTCAGCACATGGGGATTCGTCAACAGGTTATCACTGTCAACAAACTAAAGATGGGCAGGGGTCTGAGTGTGCAACTCACAATGAAATATCAATTCTAAAACTAAATAGATAAGAAATATGGAAGAATTAAATCTAATCAAGACCAATAACATGTACTTGAATTAGATATGTACTTTTGTGGTGTGCATCAGGTACACATGAGATAAACAGTCAAATCCAATTCAGAACATCCCTATGACCTAAAACTTAATGAAGCATAGCATTAGTGCAGGAAAAGTATAAAGGGTCATAGGTGTCATTTAAAAGATTATAAAGCATTTGTTAGTTCCAACAATCCCTTTGCAAATGGTCAATTCCTTGACATAAGTGTCTCTGACTGAATTGTTGCTTATTCATATTAAAATACAATATAATTTTACCAGTATGTAGTCAGCCCATCGTTCTCTGGCAACCTTCAGTGCTGCCTGTCTCAGCTTCATCACATGGTTGAACCTGGAGGGAGGCCAATGCTTCGGACCCCACTCATCTGTATAGGACCTGATACAGAGGTAAAAGTCTCTTAACTGATCTTAAAGAATATATTAGAAAACACAACTTCATAAATGAATTGCTTTGACTTGATATTAATGAATGATTTTAAACTGTGACTCACTTCGGCTCCTCCATGGGTCTCCATTCCACGTAATGGTAGAGACCCTGTGCTTCCTTCAGCCATTCTCTCAACATGGCCGTGGTGTTGTCCATATTGTGATCTGTTGCTGCCCTGGAACACAAGCACAGACAACATATGATGACATTAAAATGAAGAAAAGACTATTGCAATGTCATTATAATACAGAGAGCTGCACATTTTCTTAACTTGAGCTAACATGAAAGAGGTTGTGAAATGGTATTCAGACATGCGCTCATGCTTCCAGATTAGTCTAATTACTGTCTGGTGTTATAATAGACACTCAGTGTTACACAGCTTCCTTGCTGCCTCATTAACTGCAATATTGGAGCACAGACAAAGTCTGAAGAGCAACATGAGAGACAGGCATTGCTCTGAGGCTCTACTATATGCAGACAGGTACACCAAGCACTAAACTCCCTTAGAAACTTGCTGCTGCTTTATTAACAATTTCTCAGAGTGCTGAACAAAGATTTACAATCAAAACAACAAAGCAAATTAGGCCTGCAAGTACAATTATACATAATCTGAATGAGAATTATGAGGCACTATGGCAACAACCTGTCAAAATATTGCAAAGATTGCCTGACAGAGAACCAGTTTACATAATAGACTGTATATGAAGATATATCGTTAAGCTAATACCTGTAAACAAATGATGTCAGTGTAAAAGTTAGCATAGAGGTATTGCAGCGTGTTTGTCTTGTGGTTTACACTCTGCATCACTGTTTCTTCATAGAGCTGTTTCTTCATTTCCACTTCAGCTCCCAGTGCTGACTCAGAAAAGACACTGTTACTCCTGTGTGTGTGTGTGTGTGTGTGTGTGTGTGTGTGTGTGTGTGTGTGTGTGTGTGTGTGTGTGTGTGTGTGTGTGTGTGTGTGTGTGTGTGTGTGTGTGTGTGTGTGCGTGTGTGTGTGTATGTGTATAAATTATGTACAAGACAAATTAAAACAGCACAACAACAACTCATGACACAGCTAACATCTGAGTATGAGAATACATATCACCTGTCTCTCTCTCTTTTTAAAGTGCCATTCAAAAAGAAAGGTCAATAGCATTTGAGGCAGAGACATTGACTTGAATGTGCATGTACACACATGCACACACTCACATAAACAAAAACATGCGCGCACACACACACACACACACACACACACACACACACACACACTACACTATGAAGATTATTAGACCATAGTCACTTTTGACGACATTACATAGACTTACATTGATTTCCTGGAGACTTACCATAACCCTAACCATCACCACTAGTTGCCTAACACTAACCATAACCTAACCATAACTTAACCTAACCATAACCTAACCACTAACCAAAAAAAATCAGCTTTTTCCCAGATCAAGACACAGCTTTTGTGACCAATTGAACAAGCCGCCCCCAAGTAACTGGACCTATGTCTGAAATTTGTCTCCAAACGTAGCCTATGACAGACCACATACACACACACACACACTCACACACACACACACACACACACACACACACACACACACACACATACACACACACGCTATGTGAGATGGAGTTTTCCACTGCCTGCTGTAATATTCCTTGCTGTACTCACTCCAAAATTACACCCAATTTTAGACTTACTGGACAGAGATAGAAACACACACACACACCCCGTCTCCTCGTTTTTTTTTCTTCAGTAAGTACACTCTCAACATAGCAGACAACAGTGTTGACCCTCTCCATTTAACTACGCTGAGCACAGACAGCAACACAGAAACACCTGTTTTCACACAGACATGTGCAAAGATGCTTTTATGTTCACATAAACACAAATTACACACGTGAAAAAAATCACAGAAACATGCACAGCCTTGCATTACACACATGGATTAGTCAGAAAGAGACAGAGCCCTCTCATGTTTGGAATTTCAATCATCTTCAGTCAGTTCATCAGATATATCCAGAGGCTAGGGAGATGTTGAAAGCCTGAAGGAGACGCAATGGTCAATAATCTTCATAGTGTGTGTGTGTGTGTGTGTGTGTGTGTGTGTGTGTGTGTGTGTGTGTGTGTGTGTGTGTGTGTGTGTGTGTGTGTGTGTGTGTGTGTGTGTGTGTGAGTGTGCATGCGTACGTATGCATGCCTACACTCGCTGATGTGTGACAAAACATAAGGACATTCATTATTGTATCCTGAGAATGTAGGTTTTAAAGCGGAGTGGTTATTTATGTGTTGCACAAGTGCTAGTTCTAAAGATGTTAAATGTATCTGCATGTGTGTGTGGAAGGTCGTAAGAATGTGTGTAAAAAGCAAAAACGCCTGTGTTCAAGCAAACATGTGCATGCGTGTATTAACCCATTCTTGATGACTAGTCCTTTTTTATCATAGGCTAAAAACACTGAAACACCTGAGTCCATAGTAATGAGTAGATGTGCACACATATTTACATGCTTCTTCAACCGCTAAACTGCAAAAATCGCTAGGGGAAATATATTTGTTCCTACACGCCATCCCCCAATGGGAGACTCCACTCCAGGCAGGGATTTAAAAATGAGGGAACATCTGGGTAGTAAAAAACAATGAATGGTATGGTATTTGGGAACGTATAGTATAGGAGTACTGTGTATATGTATGTCCTTGTAGTAAGGAAGAATGTGGGAATGAAAAAGAGAGGAAAGTGAAAAGGGGATTTGCATTTACATCACTTAATTTTACTGCTAAACGTAACCCAAAAATGTGCAGAACAAAATGTTCTCATAGATTAAGAATTAAGATTTTGGTGAATTCCTCACAGACTTCATTAAAAAACCTACCAAACATATAACAGCTCAATCTGACTTTGTTTTGAACACACATTAAAAAGCTAACAATGCTTTTTCTTTGCCTCACAAACACAGAAGGAATATAAATCTAACTGGAGTCTCTTTTTATTTTATTTTTATTGCTCTTTTTGGCAGAACATATGCTTCCCGTGTCCAGGTAATCCGTCGCTAAAGGTTTTGGGGATGGTTGCAAAGGAAATGTGGAAACAATTACTTTATTACAGATTACTCCAATAAAGCATTTGATTTGTAGCCCAACTGTGTTAAGAAGCAGTCTGATTAGAATAAATAGACATATACCATACATGCATAATGTAGCTTCTACAGGATGAAAAAAGAACAAAATTCATCTACTGAGGATAATACATGACATATTCAGAACTAAGGTTGCTTGCTAGCCCTCGTTTTCATAAGCACATCCTACAAACCCGCCCCTCCCACCACCCAGCCCCTCTGAGCACTCAGGACTCTGAGTACACTGTGTGATTTTCCATTACCAACATTACATCTTAGCACGCCTTATGATTTTGGGATATTTGAGACCTAGTGATGTATACATCAAATGAGCATACGCACAAAGTGAGTGTGCGTGTGAAACACAGAGAGAGAAATAAGGAAAGAGCTTTGTCTGTGGGTTTGCTGCATGCTCGATTGGGGAAAGCACAGAAGAAGAAAAAGAAAATAGCCTAGAGTAAATTTATCCTCGCCTTTAGATGAATAATTTCTATGGGGCATCTTCCCTCCATCTCATTTTATTTTAGACACACTCTTCAGGAAGTAACTATGTGCTTACTCCTTTCAATTTCCTCATACCTTCAGGCAGGATCAGCCACTGCAGCTGAACTGTACTGTGCTGTGACCTTGGTGCCAAAGAGCTTTAGCAGTTCCCTTCAGATACTTAAACTGCAAAATTTCTGCATCTGGGAATAAAAAAAGGGTGTACAGAAAACAAAACTATGCTAATGTCTGTATACCAATATTAAAATGCAAGTTCTAGGTGAAAACAGCTTTGCACATGATATAAAGTTACAATAATATGGGATCTTGGTCTCATATCATCCTCATATTCACTCCATGGATCTATATTTCTTGCTCCCGCCACATGCTACGTTTACAGTAAGCTTTTGCCTCATTATTCTGCTGCCTGCAGGGTTTGGCTTACTCACCCTGTTTTCTGTCTTTATGATCAGCATCTGGACGACACATGCTTCCCAAGGCCTCACCTACAGATCCTGCCACTCCCACTCACTATCGCTTCATAGATGCCATTTATGCTTTGATCATTACCTACTCTCAGCGCACTGGAAGATCTGTCCTTTCACCTACTTACATGCAACTGTCCATCTTGTCGTCATTTGTTTCTATAGCCATCACAGACGTGTACTTAATCAGTGCTTCAGCAGGAAGTATCAAATGTTATCATCAATATTTTATCAGATTAATTGCAAATTGCAAGACAAAACATGGTTAACAAACTGACAGATGATAATGCCAGTTCTTTGAGATTGTATGATATCCTAAAAAAGCACAAATTAGATAAGTCATCCTATAAAACACTCACAATCCAATAAGATACAACAAATTGATATTTATAACAACAGACATATAATATATTTATTTATATATTTATCACAACATTAGAAATGCAGTCAAATGTGCTAACAAGTTGATCACATCTGTCTCTCCTTTTACATAACGTGATTATCAGCCTAGTCCATCACTCTCCCTCCTACCTGGTGGGGTTATCCACAGCAGGAGCGTGTCGGATAACAGCGAGTGTGTCATGAAGGGGATCAGCTGAAGGCAGCTGACACCTGGCCTTAAACACATAGGCTTGTCTCTAACACTGGCCCGTTCAGGTAAACACAGGTCTGAAAGGCCCCAGCAGGCCAGTGTCAGCTGACTGTTGATTCAATAAACTATCTAATACCACTGCCAATAATGACTGGGTCCTGCATGTAATTAAGAAGCAAGAATGCCTCTTTCAGACCTGACCCTAGATGCCTTTAAAACATAATAACTATGCTTGTGTGTGTGTGTGTGTTTGTGTGTGTGTGTGTGTGTGTGTGTGTGTGTGTGTGTGTGTGTGTGTGTGTGTGTGTGTGTGTGTGTGTGTGTGTGTGTGTGTGTGTGTGTGTGCGTGTGTGTGTGTGTGTGTGTGCGTGTGTTGACTTTGCAGGAGAGACTCTCCTGTAAGGCTGACGTGGCTAAAGGCCTCTTGATGGTCGAGCAGGGCAAAGAAAAAAGAGGAGGGGGTAGATGGGTAGAAAGATGGAGGGGGAGAAGGAGCGGGAAGAGTAGAAGGGAGGGAGAGCGAAGGGAGGGAGGATGGGGTTGGAGAGACGGGAACTTCTAACTGAAATTCCTCATGACTTTTAGGGTCAACAAAAGTAGGCTAGACCTGTAGGTTGCATTGAAGTGTAATATTCAGTATTGACATGCAAGGTTAGGCCAATATATACATCTTTGTTAAATAACAAATAAAGCCAACCTAATCCATAATCCATTGGAAGGAAAGAAAATTGTCAAATATGAATATACAGTAATTCTACCATGTATCTCTGCAAAGGCATCTGTACAGACCAATGTCATAAAGTTATCCCCCGTCCCAATGTGTGCATTACGATAACTGGATACTGGACTAAAAGCTAGCACCCTTTTTTTCCAATGAAAGCTGCACACTTTGCACATATTTGTATTCAAAGAGGTTTTCACCATGTCCCATGGCACCAGAAAAGGAGGCCCTTGCTCTTCGCTTTTAAGCCATTTTGTCTGTGGGTATATCACTATATGCTGATGATCTACTTTCCAACCCAATATCTTCTTCTCTTGCAGTTCTTAACCAGTTAGGTACATTTTCTTGATACAAACTCAGTCTTTATAAGAGCAAATTGTTCCTAGTTAACCTCCATACCTTCTTTCATTTTAGATGGACAGATTAAGTGAATACTTCAGGGATTTTCTGGCACTAAAACCCTAAATATCTATCTATAAAATGTAAACATTCAAAGTAAGTTCAGTCATGTAATTATAGCAATTTGTTATTTAAAACATACTTGATGAAAGAGGATGACTGTGAAATGACAGCGAGAAAGAGAGTATGAAAAGGGTTGAGAAAACTAAAAAAAACAAATAGGTGGAAGAAGTGATGGCGGAACAAGGGGATGTTGGGAAAGAGGGAGGAAATTTAAGAGAGAGAGAGAGAGGGATGACAGGAGTGAAAGAGGAACACAGTGGTTAAGCAGTGAAATTGATGACACAGACAGATGGATGGTGATGAAATTATATTTCCTCCATGAGAACATTAGCACCAGTCTTTCTGCTGAATACTTCAGTGTTCATGAAAACATCCCATACACATGAATGGCAGACCTGCTTCATCCTCTCTCTCATTTTCTGTACCTCTACTTCACCTAGCTTTTTCAGTGTCCAGGCCTCTCCCCTCTCCAGATGAGAGAGTTCATACCAAGATGCCATTGTGTTTCAGTGTTTGCCAACTCTTTTGTCTTTTGTTACTGCGCTGCCAAGCTCTGACAATACTGCTGGAAGTATGTTGGAACACATGGGGCATCTAAGAAAGAATGCAGAGTCCAAAGCCAAGTCCAGAAACCACTATTTCCACTTCAGGGGAGAGAGAGAGATAGAGACTTTTAAAAAGGCTCAGGGATTGGAAAGTCAATTCTCTTTGGTAACAGAAAAAACGTTTCCATGAATAGTTTCTTGCTACGGGGCAGAGAAGATAGTGCTTGACTTTTGGCAGGTACAGCAACGTCAGCTGCATCCCTTAAGCTTTACAGAGAGATTGCTGGATGGGGCCCAGCGAAGGGCTGGCAAGGATTAGGCTCTGAAGTCACTGTGCTTGGCAAATGGACATTGGGCCACAGTAATTTCAAGTACTAACACTGCATCATCAGGTGTATAATTACTTTCTTTCTACAAATACTCTGCAGCTAATTGAGCAGCATAATAAAAAATGTGACTCAATACATCCTATATTCATCTGAACACTCACTGAACGAGTTGTGTCACTAACCACAAGCCATCTGCTGAGCATTTTTGTCCGCTTCACATCAGAACAGTATGTACACTGGAGAAACTGAGACATTTCTTTGGCCTGTATATCATTGTGGTTACAGTATTTACTGCATAAAAAACAGATACATTTTGGTCACACATATATTTCATGTGCTATTGACTAGTGAAACCCTGCTGTGACGTTTCTCACAGCAGGGTGGCTATGAAACACAGAATCAGATGTGTTCTATTTTATTTGAACCCATCTGAGATAAACTTAAACTAGCTGTGTCTGTAAAATGATGGTTGGCTTTGATGTCAGATGCTTCGTGAAATGTTCCAAAATGGTGATGAAATGGGTAGCTACCTCAGTTCTTATCAATAAATGTTACCCTACATTTTTGGAGTCTGTGTCACATACCAGACTACATGTTTAAATACCTTTACAGTCTCGCATGGATTGGATGTGAATGCAGAATAAAACTCTTCAGGTAATACTGATTGGTAGTTCAGAGATTATTGTGGCTTGTTATGCTACACATGGAAGTTCTGGCTCGCTGTGGGCCTTATGGGGTAATCGGAAAAGAGAATGGAAAACAGCGCTTGAGCCAAAAGAGCAAAGCTGAAACACACACCCATTATGTGTGTAATTGCATTCAAACAAACAAACACACACCGGCACATGTGAGAAGAGACCCACATGCCTGTGCATACATGCCCATACTTTAACCAGAGCATCATAGATAATAAAACACTCATTTTATGACAGAGTGCTGGACTAGACTGTGATCCAGTACATATTGACATTCACAAAAGCATGTGCTGTTAATCACTCATAAAATAACCAGATAACACACAATAACCTATCCCAACTTGATAATTTATTCCATTCACTTGGATAAACTGATCTCCTAAAAGGCCAAACTGTCTGCATGATAGAACCTGAAAGGGTTTACGCTTCTGTTGTGTATTCCTACAGAGGAATGGGGCCTGAGGTAATACACCTGGCACAGGGAAACCTACAGGGCAACTATTCAACATCTCAACACTGATCAACTTTTCAGTCTGTTTAATTCTTTCCATTTATTTTGATATCTGTCAGTCAGATGGAATGAAACAAATAAAACATCACATCTGCTCCATAAATAACAGGCAACAAAGTAAAAAAAAAACAACTTCAGTGGTATCCATAGACTCTCTGTGGGGGAGTTGCACCCCTACCATGCACAGGGTGAGTGTTACATTTGGGTTTAGTGGGCATTCAGTGTAGGGAGTTACAACTGGAAATACAGCAATTACTTTACAGTTACTAATTCCAGTAACACTTAATTGCTTTGATGATTTGGGCGTTGGCTTGTTTGTTGTATCTTTTTAGTCTCATTGGACAGACTGTGGTGGAGCATGTTGGCTCAGGAGCCGGAGGTGTGGGGAGGCAGTTAGCCTCTAGTAAGAGAAGAAATGTCCCTTTAATATCTTAAAAGTTGTTTCATGTCTTTTTGCCTGGTTTGCTAATATTATCCACTAGTAATCCTACATTAAAGAGTCACATAAGTGTTGTTAAGAATTGGAGATGGTGTGAACCCTGCTGCAAGCCAAAAGTAATAAAACTATAGATTACTTTTGCTGTTGAATTATTAGTAAAGTAGAATAATTACATTTACTAGAAAGAATAGATAAACCTTCCCAACACGTAAGACAAGTCGAACCAGGTTAAACGTTTTCGCCAGACAACCTGCATTTATTTGTATGCTAAGATTTAGACTGTGCTACTGCAGTAATCTCACTGAAATGAATGAGGAGGCTGCATTTCTAAGTTAAGTGCTATTGCCAGTCTCAATATAAATGTATATTTTATCCCCAAGGTCAAAACCAGAGGAGCATCCGGACCAAGTAAACATATAGCAAATATTTAGTCTCCCTTACAACACAGACGTATTGTGGTTTAAAAGGGGTTTTAAAAAGGGACATTTAGCACTCAGAGCAATAAGGGTGGGCCACTGCAAAGCACAACACTGTAGTCAGCATAAATCATACAGTCAAAAAGACATTAACTCCGCATTCAGGTCCAATTTTTTATGGTCCATTTAATACTGCGTAATTCAGCAAACTTGTCAAAATAACTTGCATATGTCATATTATTTATGCCATGTTAGGTCATATCACATGGGGCAAATCATTTCCATCAAATGGGTGTGTGATTCCGAGTAAATAATAATCTCACATCAATCTCCTGATGACATGATATAATAGATACAGGATACAATTTCCACTGTCGCCTTGCATCAAGAGAGTTCTGGGCTAGAATCCACCAGCCAGCTGGGGTCTGTCTCTCTGGGTACTTTAGCCTTCTCCTTCAGACCAAAAAACATGCAGTTAATTGGTGACTTAATTGCCCAAATGTGTGAATGTGAGAATGAATGATTGTCTGTCTCTATACTATATGTTAGCCATGTGATTGACTGGTGACTTGCTTAGGGTGTACCCTTTCACCCAATGTCAGATTGGTACCAGCCCAGTATGTATGGCAAATCTATCACTGAGGCCTGCAGCCTGCATTTGGGCTGGATAAGTGAGAATTTTAATAATGCACTTTCACGATCTGTGGATTTTAATTTTTGCAATCTTTCCAGTCACCTGCCAATTCTACCACAACACATAGACTGTCCTATAAGGCACTCTCTGACTCTAGACCAGTGCTTTGGCAACAATGCCCAATGCAATCAAAGTGGTATCCTGCCCACCTTTGGGTTAGTCAGGCCGCAATGCCATTCACCTGCTGCCAAAACACAAAGCACAGATCAAACAAAAGAAGCCTGCTGTCAGATAAGTAGCCTTGTGGTAAAGAGAAGAAACTGACAGACTGCGTCGAGGATATGAACTGGGACATTTTCTTTGACAACTGTGAAAATGCAAATGAAGAGAGACAGAGACAATAACCTCCTAATATCTCAGTGAGAAAAGGGCTGCCTTTGTTCAGAAAGACATGGTTTTAATTAAAGAAAAAGCGGATGAACTGACGGGGAGTATTATTTTTTTTCTCAATAGCTAAGACACATTTCTTGGAATTATGCTCCCATTCCCAAAACTCTACACACAAATGTATGATTGCCCGATCATCTTCTCAAACTTCAGGCTTTCATGTAAAAACCGAACTCTCCACTCAAAACCACATAATCTTACGTCTAAACCAAACTTTGCCTTCAGACACCACTCAAAAGCCATCAAATACACATAGACAACAAAATAGCAATTACAGGCTGATGGGATCCATTTAAAACAATACCATAAAAACCTGTTACTGCAATATATAATGGTGCTCATGGTTTTCTCTCAGAACAACCTCTTTAGAAGATGAACACAATATAAACACACAACACGTATAATTTTCAAAATATTTAATTCCTCAATGTACTGTGGTAAATTAAACTGAAACTAAGTGAAGACTAAGTAAATGTACTATGCAACTGATAAATAATGTGGGATACAGTAAAATAAATCACATTTATTCTGCTTCAGGTCTTTGTGGATCCATTGTGAACTGACCCACGAACCCTGTTACCTATCTATCCTGATGCTCTGAATGGTGTTTGAACAATTTTGTTTCCACCTGGAAAATGTTGTGTTAATTGGGTTCCAGCTGTGATGGCTTTAGTTGATGACACTGAATGACAGTCCTTTCTAAATGAGCACATGCGTGAAAACAGAACAGGTGAATAGTGTATATAGTTTTAGGAAATGGGTCTGTTTTTCAGTAGATGGAGTCATGGTTTAGGGATGTTTATTTCACAGGTCCAGTTATAGTGTGTAAGCAATCGAGAAAAAATGATCCAGACAGCGGCATAACACAAAATGGATAAACAAATTATTACTGGCAATGCAAAGAAAGCATGGAGCAGTCTCAGTACAATGATGGCAGAGATGCTAGGAGATGACACTTGCTATCCACTAGATACTGTTTCCTTTGCCAATGAGCTAAACCAGTTCTGCAGTTGTTTGCTGCAGATGACATGGCACTGGTGGGCTTAATGTTCAAGGCTAGAGAGTTCCCACATTAATCACATCAACAGTCTATTAACATGATGTAAATGATAATGAGACTAAAGAACTTGTAAACAATAGGGTTGGGTAACCAATGTTTTAGCCAATTACAAATGAGGGCCAAGCTGTAGAGGTAGTGGTAGTAGTAGGTAGACACCACCTTAAATTTGAATGAATGCTCTGACTATATTTTTAAGAAGGCAATGCAAAGATTTTTTCTTTGACGTGAGGAAAGTAAATTTCCTATAGCACATGCTGGTACAGAAATGTAAGTGCTACGAGCAAAAGCAAGCTGAAAGATGACAATAGTTAGAACAGCCAGCAAGATTATACAAAGCCCCAAGAGTGGAGCTGTACACCTCAAAAAACTAGGTAGGAAAGCAGCATTAATAGTTCAGGACCCTTTACATCCTTTGCTTAATAAATCTGAAAAACCCGATACAACAAACAAATAAAGACATTTATTAGTAATTATTATATTAGTGACTGCTGCTGTATTTAAGATGTCTATTGGCCCAATTATTTATTATCTTATCTCATGTATTCTAACCCAAAGCAGAGACATTTGTAGTAGTGTATGTACATCTCTGAAGCCAAAGGCGAATTTCCACAAGTAGACAATAAAAATGTTTCTACTCAACTGTGGAACATTCTTAACTTGTAGTGTTATTTCATTCCTGAGGCTTGTGTGCATCACAAATCGGGTATTTATAATAGCTGTACTATCTCTATATTGAGAGGGTTAATAATAAGTATAGTTTGTTATTAAGAGTGGAAAATTCATACCATGAATCATTCCAAATGCCAGTCAGAAGTATGCGATGATTGGTTATATGATAAATGAGTAATAGCTTGACATTATGAGTGAGAAAGCAAGTCCTCCAAGGACAGCCGGTGATGTCAGCGCTCTGACATCCTCCTCAAGGTTCAGTCTATCCCTCACAAGTCCACAAATCATCTCGACCCCCAAGCTCAGCACCTGGGAAAGAACTTCACCACATGAACACAGCCGGCAGGCAATAAGAAGCAGGCAATCAGCAACAATCAGCATGAGGAGCAAAATAATAGCTGGCCTGCCTGAACTTCATGTTCCGTCCGTATTGTGCCTCAGATATCAAGAAAAACATACAGTTATGAAATCCTCATTCCTTGTGAAGCTGCTCACTAACAACAGTAACTCATGTGAGGAGGGTGCAAAACTCAACTGTGAGCTGGCACAAGATAAAAGCTGATCAATTCTGAATGTCACCTTTCACTCACCTAGGACCCAGTATGCCTTTTGTCATCAATGTCACTCTACGTTGTAATGCATATCATGTATAAATAGCTCTTCATGTGAAAATGGTCATAGAGCCATAGAGATCCATTGATACTCTGCTGTGCTGGAGCTGCACTGGTAGTCAGTTCACGTTCAAACCTAAAACTAACCACTAAGCAATGATGTTGAACTCTAATATACAAGTACTGATGAGGATTTTGCTTGTGAGAGATATAAATCTCACCAGTCATCTGAGTAGAAAGAGCTCACACATATTTCTTTTTCTATAAGTCTCAATCAAGGATTTTTTTTCTTGCTGTTGCTCTTCTGACTGATAGAAACTACTGAGACATATTATAAGGCTCAGTCACACTGAATAAGGCTGTAAAAAAAAACGTTTTTTGAACTTTCACTGACCAGACTTTTTTTTTTTAACCACCTGAGCTAGTGCCTTGCAGGTCACTGTAGCTCTGTTAGAACAGATGTTTAGAGAGAAAAGGAGAGTAGATGTGGTCAAGCTACACTGGGAATGTGGATTAATTAACCTGCTCAATGCCCCCTGGGTAAATTACCAACTGTCCTCACCACCTTCTCTCCACCAACCATCCCCCTCTTTCTCTAATTCCCTGCATTCTTTCATTCTTTAACAGCAGTGTGAGAGTCTTTCTCACTGCTCTGCCACTTCTCTGTCAGATTGCTGCCAATTTGCTGAAAAGAAAACTTCTAAAGGCTGACTGGTCATCCTGCCTGTCAGTGTGAGTCAGAGAGGACACCTCAGCTGGATGAGTGCAGATTACCCTGTGAACTTGCTCAAACTGGAAACTTTCATCTTCCAAACATCATCAGATCAGCCCAATACCTGATTTTTGAGAACATGTTTGATTTTGTCCCATGGCAGAGTCATTAATGTGTTTAATTAACACCATGTCTGCTGTCATCATGGTGTATTTGGTGTATACTAAACTGTCAAGATCACCCCAGATATAGATAGGCTATGCAATTACAAATCACATCAAGAAGTCTACAATAAAATGTTTTATAATTTGTAAGCATATGTATCAATCTCTTTTTAAATATTTTTAAAGATAAATCAGGCAGCATTTGATTTCTTGCATCTGGGGCTGGGCAATCTATTGATATTATATCAATATTATGACATGACACTAGATGTAGTCTTGGATTTTGGATATCAAAGTATTGTGTCTTTTCCTGGCTTTAAAAGCTGCATTACAGTAAAGTGATATAATTTTCTGGAATTGCCAGACTGTTCCAGCTGTTCTGTTATTTGCCGTGACACACTTAGTCATTATATCAACATTACTGATGATTATTTATCAAAAGTCTAATTGTGTAAATATTTTGTGGAAGCACTGAAAGTCATCTTTAGAGTATTGTAGCAATATCAATATCGAGGTATTTGATCAAAAGTATTGTGTCATTTGATTCTGTCCATATTGTCCAGCCCTACTTTCGTCATATGTGCGCCACAGTAGCTCGGGACCAGAGGGAACTTTGCTAACTTTTTAAGTGCTAAAAGTCCTCCATCTGTTCATCCCTGTAAGACTTCTTTGTGTTTCTACTGTTATTGTGTCACATTCACACTGCGACTTTTATAAAACATTAAAAAGCACCTAAAACATATTCTGCAAGGGGAGCAGGGGTCCTGCTGCTGTTGTTACCCAATAAAGAGACGAATACCAGCGTCACCCCCTCTTTCATCGCTGCCCTTTTTCTCTACTCCTCCTCATTCTGTCTCCATCGGATTGCATGTTTGAAATGAGAGGAGGGGGAGATGAAGAAAGGAAAACTATCCTCTTTGCTGCTCTATTCTGCTCAAGCTACTGAGAGGAACAAACGCATGGAACATCATGTCCCCACACAAAAACCAGAGCTTCACAGTCAGACCTGTAGGCATTTTCTGTTTCTTTGTGATAGTTTCCTTAATAGTTTACATCAGTTTATCTATGATCCATCTACAAAAACTCTGTATGGTAGTAAAGAGGAAAAACCTGGCAGGTAAAGATTTATTTTAGGTCAGCTCAAATCCAGTTGGAGACCCTCGGCTCATTTCTCTCTTTCCCCAAACTTCTTACCGCTCTCTACTGTCAAATAAAAACAAAAATGTCATGAAACAATCTTTCAGCGGTAGTAATATTTTATCTAGAAGTCAAATGCAGCAGGCAGGATTTACAGTTTTAGTCTTGAAGAGGTTTCATAACTCATCCAGGAGGCTTCCTTTAAGTGTCCCACTTTACTTCTCTTTAGACACAATGGTTGGATTTTAAACTGCAGTCGTCCTGTCCCAAGTATAACTAATTATTGCTCTGTGACAGACTGTGAAACCACTAATATGTGGATTTATGTTTTTAGTGAGAGTTGCAATGACATTGATTGAGTGTTTTGGTTTACAAGTTGGCCAGTAATAATGAGGACTTTGACACGCAGAAATGGCACAAAGCAGCATGAGTTATGTAAAGGGAAAAACGTGTAATTCTGTAGATCAGTTTAATCACATAAAGCCAATTGTGTTTTTTTTCAGGTGTAGAAAGTCATCGCAATAACATAACAAATGATTTCAGAAAGCCGTTTTCTAGTGCTAATTTATAACTGAAACACACAGAAACAAAGCAGTGCACCGCATACTACAGTGTCACTGCACACACACATTTAAGCCTCCATGTGCTTAACAGGCTCATGTCAGCACGTGTTTGCATATAATCTCAAAATAATTAAAATATACAATGTAACAAAGTCTTATGTAAATATCTGAATACTTTACAGCAGTTAATGAGAGTGTGGGTAACAAAGGCCACAGTGGTGGAAATGCTTAAGTCTGTGGCTGCTGGAATAAAAACTAACTGTGTGAATAAAACAGTCCCATTAGAGGTTTGTTACGTTATGGGCCAGCCAAATGTGTGTGTGTGTGTGTGTGTGTGTGTGTGTGTGTGTGTGTGTGTGTGTGTGTGTGTGTGTGTGTGTGTGTGTGTGTGTGTGTGTGTGTGTGTGTGCACGTGTGTGTCTGTCTGCCTATTCTCTCATGATTAATGCCTGTTTCAGAGACATTTACGTGTTACAACAAACATACTTGTGTGCCATACGGAACTGATCTGCTTAAAACACACACTGTGCTTTTTTCTCTGCACTGACTGCAGGGTGGAGAGATGCCACTCATAACTGGGGGGGGGGGGGGGGGGGGGGCTTCCTCTGTTAGGTAAACCACTCACAAAGAACTATTAACTCAGTCAGTCTGCCACTTTACTCTAGAGAGAGAAAGGGCCCCTCTCTGTGTAGAGTTTCTCTGGTGTTGGTGTGTGTATATGAGTGTGTTTTGGTGGGGGTCTCGGAATTAGAAACAGCCAGTCCTTCTGCAAACAAAAGCAAGACATTTAGCAGGGGCAGGGTGGGAAACAAGACAAAAGGCTGCTAGCTTGGGTACAGCAGGCTCTCTGGGAGACCAGAGCTGAGGGGGGAAGCACTGCCGACATCCACCGCCAGAGCACACTATCTCATCTTCTTCTTCACGTCTTATCTTAACTTTCATGATCAAACTTTGATAATCAACTTTCTTTCCTTTTTTTGAGTTTCTGCATAACCCACATAACTCGCATGCAGACCATACAAGCGTGCGCACACACAGATTTTACGCATAACTTCCCAGAACTTATTACACCCCCCAGTCCTGCTGTCAGACCAACTCAATGTCTCCTTTCATCCCTTTCACCTGCAGGGTCCCTCTTTAATAGCTTTATTTTATATCATAAGAGACCAAACACACTACAAGACCCTACCTGGGGTGAGGCCCCCTTCGTACCTGCCAGTCCTACTGTTTTAAAGCCCCATTTCCGCGGGTTTGTGCTGAATCAGAAGGAGGGAACCGTAATTAAGGGTTAAGTCTGACCCCAACATGCACAGAAATGTTTCATCTTCTCGCACAGTGTGCAATTTGGATGCCAGCAGACACGCGAGGTAAGTGCATCATAAAAACGCAGCAACAGGTCTCTGAGCCGACACAAACAACCTCTTATTAATTAACGTGGACACACGCTGCTTCTCTTTACAACACGCTCCACTGCAGACCACGTCCACACCATGCACTGTATGCACTCTGACAGGCATGTGTCTGCTCTGGAAATGCACTCTGCTCGGTATCAGCCAACTATATGAAATATAATAAGTTTTAACTGAAGGAATATTTACAGAACTTTGTCTCAAACTCATTATTGTAGTAGCCATGTCAGCCAAAAACTCAACTCTATAACTTTCATCTCTGTTTGTGCGTCTCTTACCAGATCGCTATGCGCTCCTTCGGGTACTCCAGCTTCTCGATGCAGCCCAGGTAGTGGGGCAGGCTGTGCTCTGCGTTACGAGCCACAATGGCGATCATAACCTTTGGCTTCAGCAGGGACGACTCGGTCTTGACGGGCTCCTGGACCACCGTCACCAGCTCCGACACACCGCCTGGCACCAGAGCGGCCAGCAGCGCGCACAGCACACCGACTCCCACAGCCCACACCACTCGCATCATCGCTTTCAGGATTCGCCGTGATTCTCCAAACCTGGACCCGAAAGTCCTGAGACTGACTGAGTAAGCGAGCGAGCGAGAGAGTGAGTGAGGCACGGTAGGAGGGGGAGAGAGGAGGGAAGGTATAGGGGGAGAGAGAGGTGGGTGGAGGGCTCACTACCTCTTTTACCCCTCCTACACCCCTCTAATGACTGCTGCTGTTGCTGCTGCTTACGAGGAGCCCTGCAGCAACATCTTTCTATCCCTTTTCTCTCGAATGACACACATTCTGAACACCTGAACAGCTACTGAATCAATTCTTTGTGCTTACTTATTCACCATTTTATGTCACCAAAATTGTTGGGTGAGGCATGTGTTTGGTCATGATGCCCGTTTAGCTCAATGTCTGACTCTCCTTCCTGTAAGTTTCTTCTGTCTGCTCCACGTCTTTGCCATTGACAGCCTCTTGGATGCTGCAGAGTTGGAGACCAAGATGTGACATCAGCCGTCAGACAGCCTGCTGGACTTATGTTTTTTTCTGGTCTGTCTTTCCTTAATAGATGGGTTGAAAAATGTGGTAAAGTGTTATAGAAGAAAATCAAAGCAACTCAAAAGAAAGAGTGTGGGAACATAAGTTCTGTTTCCTTCTATATCAAGCCGCAAAGGGCCAAGTTTACAACTGTGCATGAATCAATGTGACAAATCTGACTTTGGAACTACAGGAAATGTGTCAGGGTGAGGTTTAAAACACTCAACAGCTCATGGCATCAAGAAAAAAATTATAAATATTGTGCAACAGAAAAAAGAAAAAAGCCAAACCAATATGACAGTACAACACAAACACTTCACACCCTTTCCAAATGTTCCACACAACTTCCATGCTTCACTTTAGAAATGCTGTACTTACTGCAGAACAATCCACAAATATATACCTCCCGTTCCAAGTTGGCATCAATGCTCTATACGCTATTATAATATTATACTGTATGTTCTTATATGATTACAGTAACCGTCCAGTAACCTTTTTTTAATTATAGTGCACTGACAGCGCAGACAGACGGTCAAAGCCGGCGTACTTGTGTCCCTGTCTCGACTCTGTTTATTTAACCTAGGATCTCTGCCACCTAGTAATGTTTTCCCTCTTCATTGAGGTAATGAGAGCACTCTGCCATGTTCTGTTATTGGATGCTCTCACACAGTTTTTTTTATGATTGTTTAGGCACTATCTATGAAACTATAGGCTATTTTGCAAAACTCTACACACCAACCACAGAACCTTACACCAGACCAGCAAAACATTATACAACTCTTGCAAAAGCAAACTGTTGTTGCAAAACTCTTCTTCTTCTTCTTAAATAAGTATATGAAGCACCAACTACACACTGATTTTATACATGAAGAACATGTGGCTTTTTCATTTTTCTGTGTGCAGGGCAGCAGTTTGCAATAAAGTTTTGTCGTACATAAACATAAACACACATACACGCAGGTATCCAAAAGTGTATTCTGAACATAAACTATCAATGGCTAAATCTTGTCTTCTTTTGTGGGACTGACCATAAGACTTCATCCACATCACAGTATAGTGTTCAAGCTCTGATTTGTAAGTGAACCGATTTTCAAAAAGTGTTTTCACATGTCGATGTGGAAAAGCAATTGGCAAAATAGTGCAGCATGTATACACCAATGTTTACAGTTTTGCTAGAAGTGTGTTATTAAATTGCAAACTGAGTGTAAAGCACTGAGTTGTGTTTACAGTTTTGCTAAAAGTGTGTTGTAACATTACAAACTGAGTGTGAAGATGAGAACGTGCATTCAGTTTGGTACACTTGGTAAATGCATTGGCTACAAATGTTAATGGTTTCAAAGATAGAGCTTCAAGAATTACTGTTAGTGTTTAAACATTCAGGGGGAAAAAGTAATATGGTGAAGCACAATACACTGTATTACAGTACTGTAATGACTATACAGTGCTGATATGATAATATATTAACAGTATAGTACTTGCAAATATTCATGGCGCTGTTCTAAATCCTCTGTTTCAAATTGCACCCTGTACACCTGTTTTTTAAATGTGTCTGCAGTTATGTGGCTCTGTTGTTCGCCACTACCATGTTCACAGTAGCGATCTCCAGTTCTGGTGTGAACAACCAGTGTCTTCCACCACAGCCTGGTCTTCTCTCACTTCTGCAGAAGATCCAAAAATAAGATATGATTGGTTACAATAAGCTAAATGATTTGTTTGTTTTTTAATACAAAATGACATCACTGTAACATTGGCCAACAATCACTGAGTAACATAGGCCTACTGATATGTTGGCCTGCAGTATACTATAGGATATATAAAGATATAAAATACATAAAAAGCAGTCGCATAGAGTTGATATAACTTGCTGATTCTCATTTCTGAATATACACATGATTAACCATTAGCTCTTCCTTCAAGATTCAAGATTCAAGACAACTTTATTAATCCCTTGGAGGGCAATTCATTTGACAGCTCGCACCACAACATACTCATACACATAAATAACAAGATAGAAAACACAGAAGTAGAGGAAGAGTTGGCAGCTGTCTGCAAAAGTGCAAATGCAAAAGTGCAAGAATCAATGTGCAAAGTCACCTTCACCATTGACCTCCATTTTCTTTCAAAACAAGAGAGCTCATCTGTAGCCTTTTTGTTGTGCTAAAGCTCAGATTTCTAAGTGAACAATTACCAATGTTTACACCTGTGAGAAGTGAGTGTTGCCACATGTTAAATAAAGCTTGGCTTTTTAAATGGCATTGCTTTCCAAAGGAACACACGAGTTAAATTTTGAATGCTGTGCCTAATGTAGAGAACTGCATGCAACATTTTGCAAAAAGTGAGATATATAATTGAAAACTGAGTGTAAAGCAGAAATTGTACTTTTGCAGACTTGGTTTAGGGAATAGATGCATGAGTTTCAGGTTTCAGGTTTCAGTTAGTGCATTTCAAGTTCCAGTTTTAATGTGAAATCACTAATCAATCAACTGTAGATCACCAGGGATGAGAGAGAAAGAAATGACTTCAGGCTATCCAAGGTATTCCTTAGCTCCCTCTAGTGCTTTCTCAAAGAAAGTTCAGATTAGATGGGTAAAAAATAAAAATAACGAAGAAAGTCACCACAAAATCACAGCCTTTTCAGACAAACTTTCCCAAACTCATACCCCCAGAGAAACGCTGAAAATGCACTAAAACTTTGCCCAGAGAAGGTTTGCTGACCTTTTTAGCCTGTAGCCTAGCTTTTATACCTGCCCACAGCGGTGTAAAACAAAGGTCAGCGAGATCAGCAGCAGTCCACAGCTGACAGCAGTTTGTCTGTGTTGTGACTTGCTCAGGGGCACATAAACAGTGACTTATGGGGCAAAACTCTGGTCATACTGGACAGAGATTATTTAGCTTTCAGGTTGAAATGAAAGGAAAATGCATATAAACAAGTGGCTAAAACAAAAGGCAACTTTACTTTTGCTGTTTGTTACTTTACTTTAAACTTTCTATTGAGTTCTCGATGAAAAACCAGTCTCACACTGCTGGCCCAGTGTAAGGCTTCAGCGCCGGGTCAGATATATTATTCAAATGGCTCGTTCTGGCATAGCAAAACATTTGCTTTGTAATTTTGGTTGTGTGACTTGACATCCAGCCATTTGTCTTTTTTTTTTCTTTTTTTTTTAACTGGACGATAGATGACATAGAGCAGAGCTGTATCATGTTTTTCTACTTATGCCCGGGATAAATGTATGTTTCCAGGACTGCAAAGCTTCTGATTTGTAAAACTGTGGTTGCAGAGAAAGTGTGGTTTAAATAACTACACATTCTCCACTCTAGATTTAAATAGCAGGGTAAATCCTTTATAAATTGGGTCAATAAATAGAAAAATATTTCATACAGAAAATCCGGGTTATATGTACCACATGGTTTTAGGTAGGTTTTAGCAAAGGCCAGGTATAAAAAATGTAGAGAAAGAAAAGACAGTTCATGTTGTTTTCTACCAGAATATGAATAATAAGGCAAATTCATGAACAAAAATATGCTGCAATGAGCCTCTAAAATGAGATATTATAGGTGCAGCACATAAAAGTGTAGTTTTACACCGCAGTGTGGTGAGCCTCTCTCTATATGATTCTAACTACTGTGTGTGTGTGTGTGTGTGTGTGTGTGTGTGTGTGTGTGTGTGTGTGTGTGTGTGTGTGTGTGTGTGTGTGTGTGTGTGTGTGTGTGATGGAAGCGAGTGATTTCAGGAGAGAGAAAGCTTGCACTCTTGTTGTAATTCCAGGTAGCTGATTTATGTCATTGGGGGGGGGGGAGGGGGGGGGGGGCGACTTTATGGCCTTTATATCCTTGTCTGGCTGTCAGGATGATGTACAGCTCTAATAGATAGTGCTTGATCATGCAGAGAGCCTGTGCACGCACGTGTGCCAGCATCATGGGAGAGCCTGAACCAGCAGATGGTGCTCTTGTTGTATCCTTTATCATCTCTCCCTCTCTCACACGTGCACACACACATACAGATACACACAATTATGTCTTGGGGAAACTCAGGTCCAGACAGTGTAAGAGGGAACCACTCAATCTGGTCAGGGCTGAGAATGTTGAAATTGCCCCACGTCACTCAGTGGCTGCTGCCAACTGCAGCACAGCATCAGTCTCCTTATTGCCACTGGGCTCATATAACCAGCCTTGCTCCAAGCATTGACTGCGTGCTCAGCTAATGTGAATTTGGCAGACTGCAGTAAAATACAATACGAGGGCAGAAGAATAAAGCAACTAGGCTCAGTGGATACTCAACCCTTCATCAGCTGTTCACTTCAGTGATGCAGGGAATTCACAAGCAGGTTCTAACATAGCTCAGCTGCAAAATTGTGCTCTAGACATGAACTTAGGTTGCATAATTGTTCATGGATAAAATATGGTTTGTTTACATTGAACAATTAGCTTCCTGGGCTTTAAGTAGGTCACTTCTTGTGGGTGTACGGCATGAATGCAAATGCATCTAATTCTACCTTCCTAAAGCTTTGGCCTCCCCCTCATGTGAGTTGCTTCTTTGCCAAGGTAATCCAGAGTATGGATCTGCATGGAGAGGCTTTACATACAAATGGATGGGGAGGAGAGGGAGAGAAGCTGTTGGGCTAATGGAAGAGACAGAGGAGTAGTAGGAGATAGATGGAAAAAAGTATACTTATCCATAGTGAGAGAGAGGAAAAGATGGTGAAGAGGTTGCTGCTGCCACATTTCTGTGTTTAGAGCAACTAGAGGTAGATTACACCAAAGTGGGTATTAGGCAGCCAGGAACTGCTGGAGAGAGTTAAGACACCGAGCAAAGCCCTGCTGGGCATCCAGCTTCTCAGAATTGACTCATACCCTACGTGGGCATGGTTTGGATGTACACACACATACACACACACACACACAATGCTTCAACATTTACAAAATCATGCATACATTTTTCTTACTTCACAGTCAGACAAAAGCATATGCTCCATTTAATATATATTTTAATGCAAAACATGTATGATGCAGTTCTTGTGTCACGATCTCTCTCCCTCCCACTCTCTCTCTCTCTCTCTCTCTCTCTCTCTCTCTCTCTCTCACACACACACACACACACACAGACACACACACACACACACACACACACACACACACACACACACACACACACACACACACACACACACACACACACACACACACACACACACACACACACACACACACACAGTAGTTAGAATTACTTTTTGTTCCAAACTGAGGCCTTGATTGTACTGGATCCCTTCTACAAGTTGAGTGCTTAAAGGCCAAAGCTGTGATCCAAATATAAACAAAAGTGCTGAAAAAGATTCAATGCACAGGGACCTGCTATGACTCCTGAACTGACTGGCAGATCTTTCAGTGCACCAAACAACAACTGATACTCTTCAGTTATGCATATGAATTTGGTACAAATTTATATTAGGATTGGCACTTTAAGCACAATGTAGCCAGGAACATAATGTTCCCTAATAAGGACTCTAACACTTTGGGCTTTATTTCACTCACGCACACACAAACATTAAAACACACACAAAGTGGGGAGGAGTGGACTCTTTATTGGTACTTACGTCATGGTGGAAAGAACATTTTCTTGCCCATATTCCTGTCTGAGGTTAACGGGCAACATCCGTCTCTTCCTCGCTCTCTCCCTCCCACATTCTCACTTTCCCCAACTCCCTCGTCTTGATTTCTCGCTCTTCCCTCGCCCACCCTTTCTCTCTCTCTGTCTGTCTGCCTCCAACACACATTTATTTCTCTGTGTAGGAGAGCCTTACTGCAAGCATGGGCCCACAGGGACCCTTTCACACTGCTGATGTGCACATTGGCCGCTGATTGTAACCTTATGTGCCACTGCAAGTGAGTCAAGCGAGGTAAAGAAGGTGTTTGTGTGAGTTTTAGAGACAGTGGAAAGACAGTTCCGTACAGCTATTAAAGAAAAAGCCAGGCTACTGAATGTGCCTTTCATAACGTGGTAATCAGCTTACGCATTGACACTCACTAAAAGCATTATTATGGAGTCCAGACCCACAGGGTGCACATTATGTCTGGCCTCGGAGTAGATATTGATTCAGCACTCTGGTGCTTTACATACTAACACATCATAACGTCATTTGTGAAGTTTCGAAGTGTCATCCATTCAGCAAATGATGTATGGCCCAATTTTAAATTATGGATAGCAGTCATTAACATTGCACTATAATGCATTTTTCTTCTTTATTTTATAAGGATTCCTGGGCAGGTTTCAATGCTTGTATCTGTGTTTAGTGATCATGTTACAATCTCAAAAGTAAATGTTACTGTTGAAATTATTTTATTATCTATGATTTTATATTTGATGGTTAACCTCGTGTTTTTTTACAAGGTAAACCTGAGATAAAAAAAAAACAATAAAGTCTCATAACTGACCACATATTGTTCAATTATTTACTTGATGATGAGTGAAATTCACCTCTGACACAAATGCCAGCCAGACTGCTGTGCTGACGTTTTGCCAGCAGGTGGCATAACGCAGTCTTGCTATTATTGAGTGTTTCAGCTCTGACTGCATGGCCTCAGGCAGCATGACCACAGCAAAATAGACTGACTTCACACTCCCCAGTCCACTGCCAGCATGACAGCGCTGGATTACTCAGCTGACAGACACACAGACACACACAGACACACACAGACACAGACACACACACACACACACACACACACACAGGTTAAGATGCCACGCACATTAAGAGCTTCTGCGTTTTTATTTTTAATAGAAAAAAAGTATTCCAAATAATACAACAGGAAGTATCGAGTAAAGATGTCAAACAAAAAAAATGTGATCAGATCTGTGTCTCCACAGCAACCATCATCCTCCCCCTTGAGCTAAGCCCAGTTTTGCTGCTTCAGTGCCCGAGTGTGTATGGATGTGTGTTGATGTGTGTGTATATGAACACTGAAACAAAACAGAAATACAGAGCTTGGCATAATACCTCTGAGTGATGCACATGAAAGTCTGCTGGTGAAATGAAAGGGGGATACGATGATGAGTGTTTGTCTGTGTGGTTTCTATGTACAAGCAGAGGTGTTTTGAAATGAGAGTGTGTTGCCAAATGTACAATAAATTCCTCCATATATGTGCGTGCGTCCGCTCAGCTGTGTTATGGTATATGTCGGAGGGCGGATTGGGTTGAGACACAGATGCTCTGAATTACGCAGCTTCAGGTCTGCCTGCTGTGGTGATGAGGATGATGATAATGACATTGTTGATGATGATACACTACGAAGGAAGCCAAGAGTTTAACAAACTGAAGAAGGAACATCAGAAAAAGGGAGAAAAAAATAAGTGAACGAGTGGCTGCGGAACAGAATAAAAAATAAAAAACAAGATCCTTGACAAAAGAAGGCAGGAGGAGTTTAGAGTTTCTGAATCACCAGCTCGCTCCCTACTCTCTCTTATTAAAATATCACAAAATTTCCCCTTTCTTCTCCATCTTCCCTCCCCCGCCCTCTGCCCATTCTCTCAGTCCCTCGTGGCCCAGACCAGCCTGGCTGTAGGTAGGCAGGTTGGAAAGTTCAGTGCGGATCCTGGTGGCGTTATGCAACTCCTTTGCCTTCACCATCTTTTCCTCCCGAGGCTTCCTTTCTTGTCCATGTGCGTGTCTCTCAGTCCTCCACACACACGCCCACCAGGACAACATTTGTCCTCACTGGGCCTACTCCATATTTGGGAGTTCCACTTTTCCAATAGCAGGGGTTCTTTACTCAGGATTGGACAACAGAGGGACAGACGGACAGATATGGAGGGATGAGGAGCTGCCGTCCCGCTCGAGGAAATGACTCTGTCTGACCAGACTGTGGCAAGTCCTTCCCTCCGTTCATAACGATGTGTGCCCATCTGTCGTCACGTTCTCCTCCATCTCTTCCCTCCTTTCATCTGTCTGTCCCTTCAACGCTCCACCACCTCCATCTGTCCGCTCAGGGGGCCTGAAGGGCTGAGGCGCTAAGAGAGGAGGGCTATAGTCTCTGAAGAAATTGTTCTTTATCCCATTCTCTCTCCCTCGCTTTCTCCCATTTATACCTTTCATTCACTTTTTAAAAATACTATCTTTGCCATATGTTCAAAAATCACACACATGTTCATACCAACACATACAGTGTCCTGTTACATCACCGCCCCATTGGTCAAACATTGATTCAACTCTGTCTCTCAGTCACACATAAGCACATACGTATGCACACACACACGCACGCAGACGCACGCACACACACTCTATGAGGCTCTCTGCGAGGATGAATTCTGGGGGCCTCTGTGCTATGTCCCATCTTCCTCCTCCTCCTCCTCCGAACAGTAGTCTCGTCCCTGCAAACACACAGATAAGAAAGATTTGTGATAACCTGCAAAGTGCATCTTCTCTTATTTGTTCCAGTTAAGTATACGCAGTAATAACCTAGCCTACTTTAAACGACACTCTCTAAACTGTCTGCATGCAGCAAAACCCCCACGCACTTGTTACTCCAGTCACATTTAAACAAACCCTCGTCTATTTGCAGGTACTCACATAGAAAATACTTGATGAGGCAGTAAAGTGCTGACAGGTGGGCTGTTATGTTGTTTTGTCTTCCGTCAAAATGAGGATCTAACTTAACTGCTTCTCTTCCTCTACAGAGCTCATCTAACAGCTCGCCTATAACTCTACACTCGGTCTCTCTTCAAATATGGCTTTAAATCTCAGCCTGCCTCAGTAGTACAATGAAAATTAGTGATGGAAAGTACACTTAGATAAGAGCGATGCATATGTATTATTGGGTACTTAACTGCTGTATGTATACTGTACATAGCAACCATAATGTTTTTCCTCTAACTAATTATACATTTAAAATTCTCATTGCATTTGTCTGACTGCTTTAGTGATTAGTTATTTTGAAAATTAGAGCTGAATCAATCAGTCAATCAACAGAAAAATTAACAACTGTTTCAATATTTGAAACTTTGATCCTGAAACACTTTTCAAGCTAAATGCCAAACACCTCATAATTGTCATAGTAAATTGAATATGTTTGTGTTTTGGACTGTTGGAAATGTGGCTTCTCCATTTCACCATTTCAGTATTGATATTAAATAGACCAAACAACTAATGGATTATTCAGGGAATAAAACTGTCAGAAATAATTGTTAGTTCCAGCCCAATTGCAAATTAACATTTAAAAAACATGAGAGATATGACTATTTCATGAATGGTGAAGCATTGTTTTAAATGTAACTGCCCCACAGTTGCTGCAACATTAACCTGCTGCTTACACATTCACATTCATCTTTAATAATAATGCAAATGTCCAGCACTGTGAAAGGGTCATTATTTTGATGCTTTGAACCTGCATTCAATGATTTTTTGGCCA
The DNA here is from genome assembly GCF_963691925.1 of Scomber scombrus. Lineage (NCBI taxonomy): Eukaryota > Metazoa > Chordata > Actinopteri > Scombriformes > Scombridae > Scomber > Scomber scombrus. The sequence goes on along the minus strand of NC_084977.1, from coordinate 12,780,980 downwards.
CTTATGCAACAAGCTGTAATCACGACACAATGCAACACACTAAAACCATATAAATAACCATATTCACAGAGTTGACACATGTTCGGCAGCAACATTTATATCATCATCAACATTCACTCTTATTTTTTGTCTTTCTGCCCTTTGGTGCTGTACAGCTGAGGAGAACTGCCCAATGTGTTGAGAATTCTTGGTGGGTTTGTCAATATGAGTGACCAGTTTCACATTATAAATAATACATTAATCCTTATAATATAACATATTGATTATAGGCCCTTAAGTATATTTTACAGATAATATATATAGGATTTAATTATAATTTGAATACAGGACTTTTACTTGTAACAGACAATATTGCCAGTTTACATACTTCAATAACCACTTCTCCCACCACTGCTGAAAAACACTCTACCATTTCTACCATGGTAGAGTTAAAAAGTGAAAGCAGCTCCCAAAGCAGAAGCCAACCATTACCCACTGCTATTTCACTCTGCAGCCTAATATATAGTCAGAACCAACCAGTGAAGTGTCAGACAAAGAGTAGTAAGTGCTCATCATCAGTGCAGCTATTACATGTTCCTCCACCTCAAACATGTGGGGCCGAGTGTAGAGCTTGTAAGCAGAACAACATTGTGGACTAATGGATGCTGCTGCTGTTGTTGTTGCTGTTGTGCAGCCTGTCTCTTTAAATGTTGAGACCCAGCTGTTTCTTTAAATGCTCTGAGACCCATTCCCCTTCGCACCCCCAAACCCCTTAAGAGTATGCAAACACACAGCCCACCCCGACCCCCTCTCACCTTCTCAATCTTCTCATCCAGCATTCTGAAAAATTCCTGCTGGCTCTCTGACGTGTGAATACTGGGAGAGAGAGAGAGAAGGAGAGAGAGAAAACAGAGAGCGAGAGGGGGGGGGGAGTTGGATGTTGGAAACGAGGAGGAGAAGGGAGGCAACAAACACATCATGAGAATTTTCCATTACACCCCCCACACAGCACAAATGTACACATAAACACACACACACACACACACACACACACACACACACACACACACACACACACACACACACACACACACACACACACACACACACACACACACACACACACACACACTGCAGGCTGAGAACTCTGAGTTCGGACGCTGTGAAGGAATCTAAATAATTATTTTATAAAAGTATTAACCCTGTCTCCCATCCAAACACTAAATACTCTGCAGCCTCCAGCAACCAGTATAGATATATATACAAAGACACGCAGAGTATGAAGCTGGCCAGACACAAAACATCACTTACTCCACACATCATAATATTACCAAACTGATTTAAAAGTTGGATCTTAATGGGTATTATCAAGGAACTGTTTATTAAAGGGTTAGATAAACCACATTACTTTAACAATACTGTGAAAATGAGCAGCTGACTATGATAAACAGGTTATTAAAAAAAAAAAATCTACCAACATTTACACTGCAAAGAGTGCGGCCAACGAGCAACTTACTTGGACTTAATGTTTGCCCCGGCGACCTCCTTCTGCTGTTTGCCCCTGTACTGCACATTACTTTTCTCCTGAAAGACACACAAACGCACATCGTTAGTTCTCGTTATCAGCTGGCAAAATGGGTAAAAAACAAACATCTCATATCAGCAAACAGCCTCAGCACCGAAAGCATATGTCACCTGCATTACAAAATTATCTCCTCACCCATTTGGCACCTCCCGACATCCATATGACATGAGGATATAACTGTATCTAGATCTAATAAAACTGATTATGGTTGGTGGCCTTGCACAGTTTTTTTTAGATCTATGTGTGTAGTTTTCTGCTATAGTAAAACACTGCTGTGATTCTGAATATGATCAAGCAAACTGTATTACAACTACAATACTGTAACCTGCACCGTTTACTCCCAACCATCAACACTCACTCTGCATATATGTGTGTGTGTGAATTCCTCTCTGAAGGAAACATCTACAGTAATAACAAGTGTAAAGAGACAAATACTGGTCTGACCATATGTAGAAGTGATTGGAGATTACTTGGTTGTGTAAAAATGTGGTTTGGGTCTTCTAATAACCTACCGTCCATTTTCAAAAAAACAAAACTCAGGAGATATCAGGAATGAAAAGTTGTGTCTCAATCATTTTGCCGTCATCTTATGTACAACCAACAAATCTGCTGACACCTTTCTGCATGTAGCTTTCAGCTAAGCATGAGTCGAGCAACATTTTATCTGATGTTTACATAAAAATCGTTGCTGCTGCTGGTGCTACACAGTGAGTTTCCCAGTATAAGAGGTGCTTCCCCTTTTGGTTACTGTGATATGTTGGCTGGGTATTGAGCTACAGTAATATAAATCAGTGGGAGTGTGACACTGCTTCCGTTTTTTAATCAGGATTTATAGTTACACAAGTTATTGTTTCACTGCTTGCCAGGATGCCAGGCAGACTGACCTGATTAACTGAACAAGCACACAGGATGTCACTTCACACTAACACACTTTTCACTCATTTAGTGTTGTTGATGAGGATGCACACAGGTATATTTTTAAGGGGTAAATGTGCCCGGATGTATTAATTATTTACGTTGTTTTGAGAGACAGTTGAGCTATTTGACTCTACCAATATGTCAAACAGTAAGAAGGCTTTGCAGGACAGAGTCAAACCAACCAAGCAATCAGCCCCCACATTCCACACACACCAGCATGTTGTCTCTACCTGCGTGTGAGGCACCATTGTGTGTGTTTGTGTGTGTTTCTGCACAGACATTGTGAATGTGGGGAATGTGAGGGCTGACAGAGCTGCCTTTGGACACACACACACACACACACACACACACACACACACACACACACACACACACACACACACACACACACACACACACACACACACACACACACACACACACACACACACACACACACACACACACACACACACACACACACACACACACACACACACACACACACACACACACACACACACACACACACACACACACGCCTGTTCGCTTGAGCTGATGAACTGTCAGGAAAAGGTCTGTGTGCAGATGACGAGCTGTCAGCGGATGGGTTTATGTGTGTTTGTTTTTGTGTGTGTGTGTGTGTGTGTGTGTGTGTGTGTGTGTGTGTGTGTGTGTGTGTGTGTGTGTGTGTGTGTGTGTGTGTGTGTATGTGTCTGTGTGTGTGTCTCACCAGGTTCTCCTGGTTGCGGGCATTCACCCGGTTTTCATCTCCTCTCATGTACTTCACCTCCTCCACTCCCTTCATCTTGTATTCATCTGAGGAGAGAAAGAGGTTTGGAGAGACAGCGACATGATTAAAGGAGGGAGAGAAAGGCAAGAGAGAAATAAACAACATGTATTTATCAAACGACTCCCAGAGAAGAAACACTGACCAGATTCCCTTCATTCATCTTGCTCAATATAATCTGAAAGGTCAGAATAATTGAACCATGTAATTTTACTGCATCATATTAACATACCAATGACTATTCCATCGATTCACATTACAGGGGCTCCAAGGTAATCTGATAAGTGAGACCTGACTCAGTGCTTTATAAAGTGGACATGGCAGTTGAGGTATAAGTGGGAGGACACTAGTCATCTCCGGTACATTTTAGCTACAACAACTCGAAAAACAGAGAGACAGCGAGGGCGAGAGGGAATACACGTGTAGCGTGTAAGTGAAGTAAAAGAGGAGACAAGATGGTAAAAAGAAAAGGAGGGAACAGATAAGAGGGAGCAAGCTGGAGGGGATTAAAGATCAGTTGAACAGCTTCTAGTCTACATGGACTGCTTAGACAGTTAAGACAGTTAAGACAAGCTCAGTGGCAGCGAGAGTGGTAACACTTCTACAAGACTGCACAGCACCACCACGATCACCATCACCACCACGCCCGGCACTGAGCGTCCTCACTCACTGCTAAAGATAGAAACATTGATGAATAACTTAAGTTATTGAATTGCTGAAATGATGAATTTCTTATTAGTCCAGGTTTAAATATAATGCAATTTTAAATACAGTAAATATGTCTGATTGCAATAAAAAAGAAACTAAGAATAGCTACAATGGCCGGTGCCTTATCAGAAGAGGGTCAACTAATCAATCAGCCTACAGATGTGCAGAGTCTTTAATTGGTCATACATAATTAGAACAAATGAATCAGAAGCAAGCCAGTACAAGAAATTAAATATCATGCACTGACGCAATAAAACAAAGCTTCACTCATTTATCATGATAAATTTAATTGTGACTTTTAACTGTATATACTGTAATAGAAAATCAAATACTAATTTAATAGAGCTGAAAATGAATCAGCAACTATTTTGATTTCAAAAACCAAAAAGTTACCTATTTGATATTTTTAAATAATTGTTTCAGTTATTTTTCAGATAATATTAATAAATGATTGCAACATTAATTTCATGATATACGACATTCTCTACTGATGTCACCTCAACACTGTGTTTGCCTTCCTGGTTGAAATGTTCAGGACATTTGCTGTGTCGCAACCAATGACGCTTTTCATGATTTCATTGTTACAGTTCATTATTTCTACAAATGACCACTTCATCATTTAGTGAATAAAATGTCAGAAAATGGTGATAATAATTCTTCATATTCCAAGGTGATGTTTTTAAATAGCTTGTTTTGACCAACCAACAGCGTAAAACTAAAAGATATTCAGGTTATAATCATATAAAAACAGAGAAAAGACGTACATTCTCACATCTGATAAGTTTTACATACGTACATAGTAAGCAAAAAGTGTAAATTTTGGATAAATAATCACTGTTCTGCTTCATCGCTATTGCGCGATCATGATTTCACATCCATCAAATGCGATGCATTGTATTGTGGGATTGTTAGCAGAAAGCTTCACTGTGGAGAGGTTTGAAAGGCACTAAATACTGCAAATACTGTTCAGATACTCAAATAAAATGAGGGAAAGTACATATAGTGCATTAGAATATACACTCATTGTGTTCCTAATATTTTCCCTCCTCACGTATGTTAACGGAGTGGACAAAATATTACAAATATCATTCAATATAATGCACTCCACTACATCACAACCACTCACTACGACCTCATTTAGAAACATAAAGTAGTAGTAATTATAACCTTTCTGACAATGACAGCAAAAACAGTATGTATGACTGTATGAGCTTTGTAAATGCAGGATTTATAGCACAGCTGTTGTGTAAGATTAGATTGGATTGCGAAGGTGCTTCTCATAAAGTGGCCGGGGAGTTTATAGAAGATGAAGAGTGACATTAGACACAGCCTAATTCTTTCAGCGCCAAATGCATTAAGCCACGAAAATGACCAAAAGCCAGAGGAAGAACCCCTCCTGGAATTTATACCAAGGTATCAAACTAAAACTGGCAGTGATGTAAAGTGATATGATGTTTGAAAACTCAACATACAGCACCTTTTATTTCAGACTGAACCCATCTAACCTTGAGCAGAACAATACAATCACACCCGCATTTCTGCTGACTCCCTGGTTGTTGGACATTTAACTGATAAAGTACCAGTGACATAAACACAAGCGCGCACACACACACACACACACACACACAGTAAGTAAACGCCCTCAGCCTTATCTCTTGCACACTTTGTATTTTGCCCTCACTCTATCAGCAGTCGGTCTGTGCCCAGTTGAAGGGTTCGCTCCTCCCTCTGGGGCACACAATCCACCTCTCACCTGGATCACCTGTGTGTGTGTGTGTGTGTGTGTGTGTGTGTGTGTGTGTGTGTGTGTGTGTGTGTGTGTGTGTGTGTGTGTGTGTGTGTGTGTGTGTGTGTGTGTGTGTGTGTGTGTGTGTGTGTGTGTTTGATCACCTGTGTTTTCTACATCTCACACGTGTGACACTATCGAGCCAAACATGGGCTTCACTTGTCAGATGAACGCAGCTGATTTGAAATGACTTGGAAGAGAGAAAGCTGGCAGAGATTAAGAGAAACAGAAGGAGAGGACGAGAGAAACAAATGCTGGCTACTTTTCTGCTGTTTGTCTCAGGAATGTAAACGAGTCAGAGCAAAGCGGCTCCTGTCTGAACATGCCGACACACACACAAACGTTTTTTTAACACTAAACAGGCTCACCGAGCTCAGATCTGCTCTGTAAACATGCAGCACATACAGTGCCGGAGCAGGAAACAAAATTAAGAGCCATTTCCTCTGCTCTCCTGCATATTACAGGGGCAATCCACATAAATTTCAAGCTATATAATCTGTTACTTGATTGGTGGATGCAGACAAATAGGAAGTGGTAAAATTAGCTGCTGCTGTGGGCTGTGTAAATAAATGTGAATGGACATTTTCAAGCAGCAATTGCGAGAAATGTCATTTTATAATTTGGGTGAGCTTCGGTCTCACTGAGCTTAATGTGACGTGCATAGATAGATGAAAGTGACCCAGCTTCATCACATCAAGACTCATCACATCATAGACTTTGCTTCAATTTAGATAGGATCAAGAACTGGTCATGCTGTGTGAGTGTACGGGGGTGTGTGTGTTTGTGTGTGTGTGTGTGTGTGTGTGTGTGTGTGTATGTATGTCATTGTCACGAGAAATGACAAGGGTGTTTCGTCACGCCGATGACGGGCTAGATTTAGGAGAGAGGGAGGGCAACCATCTGAGAGAGAAAGATGAAAGGGAAGAACTATTTTGAGAAGCTGTGATTTTTGTGATGTGGACATATTTCTCATGTCTGATTAGAGGCTGCGCCGCTGCCCTGACCTTAAAGTACCGACACTGACTACGTGTGCATAAGTGTGTGTGTGCATGTTTCTATTTCAGATAGCAGCGCTGTGTCTTTGTATCAGCACGTTTATCATTTTATGCAACTGCAGTGCTTGTATGGGTGTGAGTCATTTAAATAGCCTTCTTTGGGTGTGTGTGCGTGTGTGTCCTGTGGCTATGTCACTCTGTCCTTCCTGCTGTTTGTCCTCCCTCTTGGCCAGTCTGGCTCCAGGCCATCACCAGCCTAGCCATGACATTCACACACACACACACACACACACACACACACACACACACACACACACACACACACACACACACACACACACACACACACACACACACACACACACACACACACACACACACACACACACACACACACACACACACACACACACACACACACACACACACACACACACACACACACACACACACACACACACACACACACACACACACACACACACACACACACACACACACACACACACACACGACTAACAACCAGTTCAGAAAGAAATATATAAATACATGCTCTAGCCTACTGCTGACTGAGATGTAATGATGAAAACTGACTGATCTGAAAAGACATTTTGAATTGTTTTTCATTTTTCTGTTACTGTGATGCCAATTTAAAGCCATTGCTGGAACTGAACTATTAAAATTGCTGCTAACCCCCTGAAAGTTTCTCATCACCCACTGAAAAGCAACTACTACAATCACCTGAAAGAAAAAACTGATTCACTGACAGTCAGACTTTTCTGTCCCTGTAGTCCGAGTACATTTAAAATGATACATGACATGCACATGTGAACAAACATTAGCCTCCACTGGCAAGCAGCAAGAGTCATCTCATTAGCTTAATGTTGCAGAAAGTTCAGTGAATTATGTGGTGATGATTGATGATAAAACACAACTGCAATTTACAGATGCTCTAAATGTGTCTCAAAACTATTAGACAGACACGGACACTTCTGTACTTCTGTACTATGAAGACTGACCTCTGCTCTGTGATGGCGACAGGGCCGTGGATTGATGACGTTAGCATGGATTGGCTGCACTAACTATTGATTTCATGTGTGGACCTCAGGTGCATTCAATAAGCCACAGATGTCACATGGGACATGGTGGTGATTTTCAGGAGTTGATCTTTTCGATGAACTTTAACTGTGCCGACACATTTCAGAGAGGTCTCTCTCTCGTCGGCGCATACAAATCACAAACCAGACTAGCAACAAAAATAATGAGAACAGTCAGAGTGGAGAGGGAGAACATTTCCTATTGGGCCCGTACACAGAAACAAATACATGAGGCATGCTGGGTTCAGAGCATCATGCAACAGTTCAAGTAAAGGAAGGGAATTGAAAATACAAAAAAAGTAAATATAAAAGTGTGTGCCAATGTGTATTAAGAACCAGTGGAGTCTGAAAGTCTGAATGGGAAAGTAGTCTCAGACTTTTGGACCCCCCTGTGTATATGTATATATATATATATATATGTAGCTCCATGTACGTGCATGTTGTGTTATGTGCATTTAAGAGATGCATGCACATTCTTTTTCAATTCAGATTGTGCAGAATTCTTTCCAGGGACGCCATGCTCCACAGTCACACTGTTCCCAGTGCGACCACAGTCTGATCTTTTAAGCGCTGCTCTCTCACTTCCTGCATCCACATTTATCCGAACAGCTCAAGGTCACTACCTTCAGGTCATTATCTGCACCTCTATTTCTGTGTATTGCCTACACATACAGTACACAGAAACCATATTTGTTGTGACTTCAGTGTTTAATTCATGTTTCCAGTTTCTCAAGGAAGAAGAGAGAATTCTCTGAAAAGTGGTGACACAAAGAAGCTGTGTACATGATTATATTTCCAAGGACTGAGCGCCAATTCAGCGGTGAGATGAAGACAGTATGATTGAAGTGACAACATTTCTTTGAACTGCTAATGAACCGAAGAAGAATCTGTAACCTAAACAACATTCCTGTTAGTGTCTCTACATTTGTGTCATGTTTACACACACACACACACACACACACACACACAACCTGCAAATTGTCAGTCAGTAACATCAGATCAAGTCTGTTGGTAGGACAGACCTTTACACCACTCAGCTGTACTGCCGCCACAACACAACAGCTAACACAAACAGTGAAATCTGCACCGCCACAGTGTTCTGTGTATATGTTAGGGTGCCACGTCTACTTGCATACACTCATGCAGCACCACATAACGCTATCTACACTCCGATCTCCTCCGACTGTGATAATTGCAGACATCAATTGCATGATGTTGTGGAGAGTGTTGCTATTTTCCCTCGTCGTCCTTCAGTGTTTGTGTAATGGAGCTCAGCCTTTTCCGGTTATTGTGCGAAAGCGACCAAGAGAGGAGGATGGTGGTGGTGGGGGTGTGGGGGGTTAGTGGCCGGAGTCTGGCAGAGCGGGCAGCCAGAATATCTGGGACAAACACACACATACACACACACACACACACACACACACACACACACACACACACACACACACACACACACACAGGCATGCACACTCAGGCACACATACAAATACACACAAGGACAGACTGACTGGCAGACAATCTGTTGGAGGCGGATCAAGAAGGGTTCACTGTCTGACTGAATGCATTGATACACACACAAAATATACACAAATACATATGTGAGCATGCACACACAGACATCCACAGTCTACTGGGGGTATATTTATGTGTGTGCGCGGGCTGAGTGGCCAAACTTTTCCGCCTCAATCATGAGAAGTGCACCGGATGCAGTGAGCCAGTTTGACTGGGGTTAGAAAGGGCTCTGACTTAAGTGGGAAAGAATGACTACACAGTGATGTGATGCAATACAGTAGAGAGGAGCTAGAAGTGCAGAAGAAACAAAGATAAGAGTGGATGAAGAAAATATCGGGGCTCGGATAACTAATCCACGCTATCCGGGTCAGCAGTCGCTTTTCACACACACACACACACACACACACACACACACACACACACACACACACACACACACACACACACACACACACACACACACACACACACACACACACACACACACACACACACACACACACACACACACACACACACACACACACACACACAGGCTGACGAGCTCAAACAGTAGTCTGGTCCACACTGGATTCCCCTCTAACCAACAGCCAGAGAGAGCGAGGGATAGCATGGGAGGAAGAGGGAGGAAGGAGGTGAAAGGACACAAGGTTCTGACCTAATGTTGTGCCAGAAATGAAAGGAAAAGAGCTGGAGAGAAGAAAAACTGGGAGATGAAGGCAGGAAGATATGGGGGAAGGGGGGGCAGACACCCAAAATAGAGAGACATAGAGAAAGAGTGAGGGAGTACGAGGCCTTGAGCAGGGGAAGGGAAGGAGAGATCTAAATGAGACGGAGAAGTTGAGGAGAGAGAAGAAAAAAAGAGCAGCAGTGTCAACACAGCGTCATTCTCCCTTCCTCTCTTTCTCTCTCAAAGAACATGCTACACTCCTCCTATCACTTTCTCTCTCTCTCTCACACTCTCTCTCTCTCTCTTCCTCTCATCTCCTGCCTCATTCTGTTGTTCCTTAAAAGACGACGAGGGAAACAAGACGTGAGAGCAGAGATATGAGAGGGGAACGTGTCGGAGAGAGAATAGAAGGGACGAGAAAGAGCAGGGAGTCAAGAGTGAGGTCGCAGAGAGGGAGAGGCTGAACAGGAGGGAAGGAAAAGGGTCAAAGAGAGAAAGGGATGGGAGAGGGAGAGGGAGAGGGAGAGGGAGAGAGAGAGAGAGAGAGAGAGAGAGAGAGAGAGAGAGAGGACCTCCTGTGGATCATCATCTGCCACCACCATCCGCCCATGTGTAGTTATACCAGAGTGTTGCTCCTAATTCTTAATCGCCGTTAATCCCTCAGCCGCCCATCAGCGCTCTCACTCTCATTTCTGTCCCTCATTGCACAACAGTCTGCCAGCTATAATTGAAGCCGGGGCTGCAGCTGACGATCGCACGATCGCATTCATCACGATTCGTTGGTTATCAGTTCATTGATTAATTATTTAGTCTATAAAATTACATTTCATTAATTTAGAGCATGGTTTTGTCCAAAGCAACTTACATTTTTGCCATGTCATGGTTGAGTAACTCAGGATACTAGATGACACTTTGACATATAAACAGGAGGAGCTGGGAATCAAACCACCAACCCTAACCCTACAATTAATGGGTGAGCCGCTCAACCACCTGAGCTACAGCCATGTAAAATGTCAGAACTATTACCAAAACTCTAATAGGGAGGGGGAAAGGGTCAAAGAGAGAAAGGGACGACAGAGGGAGAGGGAGAGGGAGAGGGAGAGGGAGAGGGAGAGGGAGAGGGAGAGGGGGAGAGAGAGAGAGAGAGAGAGAGAGAGAGAGAGAGAGAGAGAGAGAGAGAGAATGCAACAGATTATAACTCAAATAGCTTTTAGAGTTGAAAGTATTCAGAATTTCACAATGAAAAAAGAACAATTAGAGAAAAGTAAGGAAAAAATATATAATTTGTTCAGCAGAAATGTGTTTCCTTTCCTCTTTTTAAAAAAAAATATTTCATTACTCAAAACTCATCAGATTTATCTTACTTCCCCTTAAAGGGTCTTAACCGTCGGTTAAAAACCACTGGAGTCATCAATTAACAGGTTTCTGCAGCGTTCACTCAGACTTTTAAAGACCTAACATACCAGCCATTATCAAAGTATGATGGAGAGCAGTTGGGACAATGAAGGCCTTGAATTATTTATTGTTATATCACATCCCAGCAAGATGTAACAATAATTCCTGATGGCAGAATTAATTAAATTAACATGACCTGGACCTGGATAAGCGACAGAAAATAGATAGATGGATTAATGGATTAGTGAAAATGGACTCATTCATTTAAGTTTTAGCTAAAATCTTGACTTGTCCACTCAGAGCGAATTCTAACTGCCTTAGCGAGCAGTAGCGACAGCGTTTCGGATTTTGCTGACTGAAAATCCACAAAACAAGTTCCTGCAGCACAATCCACTGTCACACCATTCTCACTGGTAGTTTATAGATAGTTGTATGAATGTCTGAGGCCTTGTGATGGGGAAACTGAATTTGATGCTTTTTAAAACAATAACCAATAATCGTTTCATCACTAACAAAATTCTCAACTGTTTTCTTATCTCTTTCTTCTACTTGCTCTCTCTAATTTCAGCTTTTCTGTCCATTCCTCTCAGTTTCTTCCTCTCTCCACTTCTACAAACTAAAATATTAAAGACACACAACACCTGAGTGAGCAGCCTCACACACTCGTTACTTCCTCTCTCTTCCATGTACTGTCAACATGGATGACTACCATAAAACTGCAGTGTTGACAGTTACTGTCTGAAATGGAGAACTTAACACTCTGCCAGAGGACTATGAGCTATAATGAAGAGAATATATTGTAAGGGCAGACAGGGCAATGGGTCCACACTGAGCAATTAACTGAGTGAAATGGAGCTGTGAAGCTTTTATTGACATCCCTGCATGTGTGTGTGTGTGTGTGTGTGTGTGTGGGTGTGCAAACTGACCGGTGAAGAGGTCTCCATTGCTGTAGGCCTTGCCGCGTCCCTCCTCATCGTTGGGCACGGCCGACACCTGCTTGGCCGAGGTGCAGCCCATGGCCTCACACTCTGAAGCCTCTCCTCATCGCACTCACACCTGAGCAAAAACAGAAGAGAGAGCAGACTTTTTTATAAGCAAGACAACATAATAAAATGAACACTGCTGTTGTGTTTTTACAGCGCGCCATGCAGATGTCATTTATCAAAAGTACTGTATTGTTTGTTTACTCGTGGTAAGTGTCAAACAAACCAGCTCCGTCAATGTGAAAATGCTTTGTGCGGTGTTTTCTCACAACAGCTTTTGAGATTTTGCTTCTCCTCAAAAGAGGACACCGAGAACCGCTGATCTGTTCAACGCTATAGCCGCAAACTGTTCGAAATGCCTCAGAGCAGGGTGTTATAAAAGCAATACCGCCTTTCTTAGAAATACAAATTTAGTAAGAGACGTTATCTCGCACCGGGTGCTCAGAGCCACAAATGTAACAAAAAAGACTGACAAAGAGGGCATTTATATGAAAATTTAACAGACGATGACTTCACCCTCTTTTAGGCTTTAACATAACCACTATTATTACATGTGGAGAGCAGGAACAGCAGGGTGGCCCAGTGCATGAATAGATCACATGACCTAGTTCCAAACAGGGCTGTCATTTATGATTTTCATTTTTTCATTATCAGACAGTTGATTATTTATATTTCATTATATTAAGCTATTGGTTATTTTTCTAGCTTTTAAATTAATTGTTTTTAATGTCAAAAACAGAAGATTCACATCACAACCAAAACCAGAAGTTTTGTACAAGGAAAAAAGGTAAATTGTGAATTCAGCTGTGCGATCTAAAATGAAGAAAAGCTGGAGGTACTCACATTTTTTAGAGTCTGAAACCTAAAAAGATTTATTTCTATTTGTTAAATTACACATTGATTACATTTTTTTGGTACCAGCAAAATAAACTACTGCAAAGCTTGTAAGAATCACTTGGGTTCACCATTCACATTACACATATTGTGTTGATTCATTGTTCATGTATAAATTTTGAAATGAATAAAATTGATGAATCTGTCAGTCAGATCATTTCTGCATTACTTTAAACCTCTTGTGGCTCTAAATCTGCCCTGTTGAAGTTTCCTTGAACCAATCAGATATCTCTGCACATCATAGGGGTGGGAGCAAAATAAACTTGACAGTTATTGAGAAAAGAGGAAAGCGAGACCCTCCCACCCAGCAGGGCAGCTGACATGAGGATGTGGACATTAACTGTCAGTCAAATCACATGCACTGTCAGTGGAGGCCTTGTACACTGTCAGACACATTACACTATAGATAGTCTCCATGTCACTCACACAAGCCATATGCTGTCATTGAAGGAGCCCATCTGACTGCTGCCAGTTACCAAAATGGACACACACACACACACACACACACACACACACACACACACACACACACACACACACACACACACACACACACACACACACACACACACACACACACACACACACACACACACACACACACACACACACACACACACACACACACACACACACACACACACACACACACACACACACACACACACACACACACACACACACACACACAAAGGCAGGCAATGATTACCCATCACCGAAATGTAATCTACAGCGCTGGTACACAAAACAGGAGTGGGAGGAGATGTCAGATGAAGAAGAGTGGAGAGGCTTTTTGGATAGAGTGGAAACACTGAAGAGACAGAAAAGACAAAAAAGGGAGGGAAGTAGTTGAGATGATGGGGGGACAGGGGTGAAGTAGAGGATGGAAAATGGGTGGGATAGAAAGAGGCCAGAAAGGAAGACAAGTGCAGAGCTTCAAAAGAGCACCAACCGCCCCTCCTCCCTCTCCTTCAGTGATCCTCGCAGCGTTTGAAGTTGACAGGAGGCCAGTGTTTACTCCTGTGTTTAGGCTGAGACCCACCGGCCTCCGTCTCGCTGGACACGACTCAAAGCGGCAGGTGGACAGAGAGCAGGGAGTGGCAGTAAGATTAGTAAGACTGTACAGTTAGATTGAGGCTTACTGTTGTAGTTGTGGGTGTCACCCCTTACTGGTAATAATAAGATGACACTCAGCAGGTTACGGCTGAGATTTGGGAACGTACTTACATACAAAAGGAAAAGGAACATGAGCAGTCATACGGGTTTCGAGGTTGGTAAAGAGGGATTATTATAACAAGCAATTCAGATGTGCTCACTTTCATTTTCGCTTTTTTCTAAAGCGGTTTAGAAATGTTGCTACACTGTTGGCTTGTTTATAACCTGCTTGACTGTCTGAGAACTTGTTTCTTTCCCTGTTGGACTTTGTTGTAGGGCTGTCACCACTCCCAGATCTCACTAATTAACCTTTATTTCCCTTTAAGGCTGTCAGTTTGAATTCAAAATTCAAAGTACCATTCAAATGTGCATAAATGTAATACTTGATCAGCGCTGCAATTTTGGATTATTTTCATTATGAATTAATTAGCAGATTATTTTCTTGATGAATCAATTTGGTTATAAAATGTGAGAGAAAATGGGCGTTATAATGTCTTAAAGTTCGAGGAGATGTCTTCAAATGTCTCGTTTTGTCTGATAAAAAGTTCAAAATCCTCACATTTGAGAAGCTGCAACAAGTAGCTAAATATTTGGCATTTTTCCTTAATAAATGACTAAATGCTCTGACTGCCACACTGATTTACTGCATGCTCTGTTGTCCTGTCAATAAACTAGGCAGCTGTTGTTCTCTTTGCTAATGAAAATTTGAAGAAAATAACGAGCCGTGCTGAAAAGATAATCATGACACGTCACTGTCTGAGAAGTAATGTCTGGAAGCACTTTGGATTCAACACCACAGGCGGAGCATTTGTGAATTAACATGAGCGTCTTTGCTGCCCTTTAAACATGCCGCTGCCTTCCAGTAACGTTACCATGACAACAAATATGAAGTCACCTGTTTGCTTACCACTTATCAATTCCCCCGTTTCCTTGATACTTGAAAAAGAGTCAGTACAATGTTATTACTGATAGAACAGGTGACCAAAACTATAAAGACCCAGGTTTTGACGAATAATCCTGTAATGCTGCTTTGAATGTGTGTGTGAGGTGTGTGAATGTGTGTGTGTGTGTGTGTGTGTGTGTGTGTGTGTGTGTGTGTGTGTGTGTGTGTGTGTGTGTGTGTGTGTGTGTGTGTGTGTGTGTGTGTGTGTGTGTGTGTGTGTGTGAGGTGTGTGTATGTTCAGGATAAAGGAATTTGTATATAAATCTCTTTCTCAGCTCCTCAGGTAAAATGACAATAATCTCCGGAGCCTGAGCAGAGCTTACACATGAATTTCTCAAAGGGCCTGCAGGTGAGAGGTGGCTTTACCTAGGAGGAGGACAAGATCAAACACTCACACTCACACTCACACACACACACACACGCACAGCTGGGAAATCTCAATGCGGTCTGAGGCGCGTCTTTGCCAAGAGACACTGGCTGCAAAGTTTCAAAAATAATCTCATCCAGCATAATCCGCCTCCTGACAGCATCGTTTAAATGAGGATTCTGCGCTGAACAGCATGAAGTGTGTACCTGGAAACCCTGCCACAGGGGTGCGTGTTACCTGCCAGAGAACCCCGTGAAGCAGAGAAGTAAAGCCACTGTGGAGCTACTGTACAGAGGAAAAACACGAAGGGGAAAAAAAGAAAAGAAAGCGAGAGAGAGAGAGAGAGAGAGAGAGAGAGAGAGAGAGAGAGAGAGAGGATAGAGAGGGGGAACATTTCAGTCTCTCTTAACTCCGGGTTATTAGTGCAGAGCTGAAGTGAATATTAGATTAGCAAAGAGCAGAGACTCCCCTCTCTAACCACTGAAGCAACCGTATTGAGAAATGTGAGCAGCCTTGATAGATTTTAAATTTCAAAGGGTCTCCAGTGTCTGGGCAGCATCTGTGTGAAGGGCTTTGATTTGTGTGTACTGAAACATCAAATTGTGAGAAGGAGCAGGCTAAAAATAGGCCTAGCAGTCCCAGAGCTATTGTTGTGTGGAGGGATAATGCTAGGCTGTATGAATCTGTGAGCCAAGCTGCTATTACATGGGTTACACATATGAGCCACAGCTAGTAGACAGACTATTACGAAGCCAAATACATGTATAAATAAATAACAGTGAGGTCTGTAATAAAGCAATAGACACAGTGTTCATTTGGTGATTAGTGAGAGAATTAGTTGTGTTGAACACAAACAAAAATCCATCATTTGGTTCCATGTTTTAATTTAAAAAATAAAATTAAAATCAGCACTTTCAAGTCCATCAAATCCAAACTACTTCTCTGAAATGTTCAGTTTTCATCCTAAAGCAGTGGCTCCCATTCTGAGAGGCTCACAAGATTATTACCAGAGCAGGAAAGAAGAAGAAAAAAAACTTCTGCTTCACAGAACTCTGTTTATTTTTTTTTTAAGTTTTTGGTTTTGTTTCTTGTCAAATACTCAACTACTCCCCATGTAGATATTGGTTCGGGTTTACAAGCAACAAAAAAAAAAAAAACTAAAGGATCAGGATGTCTCAGTGTGCCACTCTTTTGCATCCACATACTAGCTTTTGCATGTGTTTCACTGTCCAACGAGATCAGTGCATATACTTTGGCGACTGCAGCTGGAATCAAAACACACAAGCCCGAGCTCTACCCAATAAGCCGCCCGGTGCCACATGTGAGACCGCAGCGGGGCGTTGCTCAGTGTTGATTTAACCCACAGGACAGCTGGACTGTGCTCCTCCGAGTTCGCCTACGCCGCTGTAGACGTTCAAGTGTGTCAACAGGACAAACTTAGTCTGGTAAGTCAGCTAAGATCGTCACACACACACACACACACACACACACACACACACACACACACACACACACACACACACACACACACACACACACACACACACACACACACACACACACACACACACACACACACACACACACACACACACACACACACACACACACACACACGCTGAGCCAACTGATAAACATCCAATTTCTGAAGGGGATAAGAGTTTTTAATACTAACTGGCACACAAACACTCCAGGATTCATACGACTCGCTCCAGATGCTTATCATCCATCGTGGGCACACTCGCCAAAGCAAAGTAGTAGCCTAATTTAGAGATAAAAATAATGTTATGATGTCAGCTCACAAGGCTTGCGTCATTTCTAGCTGAACTTGCGCCAGTGTTGGCAGAGAGCCTCATGTCGATGTTTCACCCTGCAAGCGATCTTAAATATGTCAACACAATAATATAGTGGAAGTCTCGGCAACACAAAGGGCTCTAACTCTTTTTAAATACATGCTAAGGCCAAGACGTGTCTTTAACACACGGCAAATAATAAAACCCTTAATATGAATACGATTTGGCAAACACACAGACTCGCCCGTGTCTGCATACCTGGAGGTGGGACGTGACCTACTCTCAGTTGTGTGAATAAGCCTCCTTTAGAAGTCAGTTTGTCAAAGGAGGAACTCGAAAAAGGACTGTGGAGTGAGATGTGAGCGTACACGCTTGCTTAAACACACAGTGCGCACACAGGCTGAGCAGTGTGCAGTCAGTGCTGCTAAGGTTTCTCAAACAGCAGACTGTGCCAGAGGCAGAGCAAGCAACCACAGAGCCTGAAAAACTGGCTGGGCAAAAGTGAAAGAGAGAGAAGAATACTAGTACTACTTTCTTTTTCTTTTTTTTTAGGGAGGCATGGAGCAGGTTATTTTCTGTATGGATTTGATTGCTGTCTGAGTTTATCAGTCCACATCATAAAGCTGCTGTAACAGGACAGGAGTGCCCGGCTGTGATTCAGCTTCCTGGAAAGAAAAGAGATTTGAAAGCCAGGGAAGGGAAGTGATGACTTCAGCTGCGGTAAAAGCCGCAGGGAGACTCAGAACGGCAGGGCAGGCCTTTCAGTAAACCCACCTGTGACATCGCAGAGATTCACACCCTGCTTCATCATGATGCACTGCTTAGTGCTGAGTCGTGCTCTGCGGCTCCGTGTTAAAGTGAAGTGAACTGAGCAAGTCAGTGAATTGTTATATGTTATCGGTGCTCTTTGCTCTTCTGTGAGTCAAACAGGATTGAGTATCAAGTTTACCCAAAGAAACTCATCTCATGATCGAATTAGATAGTGGATAACAGCCTACTGCCAACAACTGTCACTCTAAATAAATATACTGTATATGGCCTTGTGGCACTGTTTGAAATAGTGTATCTGCTGTGTTTTCCTTGAAGTTAATGTTTTATCTCATAAAAATATATCACGCTTTTATGATGTTACTCTTTTTTAAGTGAGGTATCCTACCTCTGCTACTGTATGAAACAGTACAGGAAACCTAAAATGGGGTTGAGAAATGTGATTATGCATATGACAGCAAGCGGTCTTCAATGAGCAGGACAGATATTTCACTAAATCACATTATATATAGTACTGTGCAAACGTTTTAGGCACTTTAGATGTTTAGAGTCTTCTCCATAATGCAATATCATCAGGCCGGCATCTGATTGGTCCCAATTTTATTTTGCAGCATGACAACGACCCCAAACATCACCACTGACAACAAGGAGTCCTTTAACAGATGTACTACTTCCACAGAACCCGGATCTCAATATCATGGAGTCCGTTTGGGATCACATGAAGAGAAAGAAGCAACTTAGACAACTTAATCCACAGAACTGCGGTAACTTCTCCAAGATGCATGAATAACCAACCTGCCAAGAACCTTTAAAAAACTGTGTGCAAGTGTACCAAAGAGAATTAGTTGTGTTTTTAAAGGCAAAGCCTGCTTCCAACAAATATTGATTTAATTTAAGTTTCTTTTGTTTACTGCCCTTTGTATGAAGTTAGCTGATGAATGAGAACTATTCATGGCATTGTTTTTGAAGCATCCTCACATTACTGCTTAAAACTTAGGCACAATACTTAATATCAATATTTCCCCATCAAAATTACCTCTATAGAAGCTTTTCTCTACATGGCCCAACCCTAATATGAAATGTCCAAACCATTCAAATGAAAAAAATAATTGTTGTATATTTGTGACCGTATTTATTTGTTTTATGCTTATCCTCTGTCGTGGTATTCTTTCATATCATAAAGCAAAAATAAATAATAATAATAATAATAATAATAATAATAATAATAATAAAGCACTTTATTTACCCCTGTAAGTGACTGTTTATGGATAAAATCACCAGACAACAATGAGAAAGTTGAGACATTTTGACTTGTCACGGCAGTAAAAGCAGAAGTGTTACTAATAACATAAACGATTGTTCAGCTCTATTCAAGTGTCCCAGTAACTATGACAGTGTGACAGTGAGCCAGCACGCACAGGATCAGGACCCTGAAATTGAAGCAGCAAAATGGAATTCAGCCAAAGGCCTACCAGTGACCCAGAGATATTAAAGTGATAGCGACCACAGTATGAACTGAATGACAAGATCGACGACAGCTGACAAATGTATATTGTACATCATCTCAAAGCATATATTGTGCATATTACTCAACCGTGGTGCAGCTGCAGACACTTCCCACTGATGGCTAACCTAAAAAACTGAACAGTATGTTTGCCTCTTACAGTAAAAGCAATCTAAATTACATACCTGAAAGCAACTTCACGACACGTGAACGGTGGAGAGTCACTGCTGTGTTTCTTTGCCTCTCTCCTCCGTGACAGAGCAGAGTTTCAGCACAACTCCTGGGCCAACGCGCCATAATATTTACTCTAGCCAGGCAGCAAATGCTGCACCTCTCCTCCTGTCCCAGTTTAAGCACTCCATCAGTCTGACAAGCCCAGGAAGCCGTGCCAATGCACACAGGCGAGTGGACAGTAAAGGTTTCTCCTGAGTGGTGTGGTGTTGCTTAAAAGTGTGCGTCTCTGTTGTCAGTGTCACTGCCTGCTGTTGTGTGAGAAGGGGCTCTTTCCTCTTTCCTCACTGTTATAATGAAGCTGACAAGTGGTCAAAGAGGGTACGGGGAGGGGGGGGGGGGGGGGGGGGTTGCTACACACAGGAGCTCCTCTGTTCTGTTGGCCTTGTGACTGACAATGAAAGACATATTGCACATAGCTACAACATGTGCTGGTATGGTGTGGTAAGACAGTTGAGTTGTTACATACATACTGTTTATTTTGGCAGAAGGCCTTTATGTCTAGGCCCATAGAAACCAGTTGAGTCGAAATATAGACGTTGGCATTGCTCTTACCATTTCCTGTCACTACTGTAGTCTAATTCACATCTGGCCTACTGTTTTTATAGAGCTACAGTATATTGGTACAGGTATACCTAAACCAAACCACAAGGGATTGCTCTACCCAATACAGACTAGGATAAAATATCTCCTCCAAGGCCCATTAATGGCTGGAGTTTGTACACCTCAGTCCTCAAGAGCCAGATGGATTCAAAGAGCAAAAGCTCATTTTATTCCCTCTGATACTCCTCTGTTCAGCCGTTTCCAGTCGGGAGGTAAAAGCAGGTCAGAGTCCAAGGTGACTGGTTGGTAAAGAGAAGGATCAAAAGGGTGGAAAAGTGGGAAGAAATGCTCCAGCAATATCGTGACTTCCTCCTGTGAAAGACTGACTCAAACTCAAACTCAAACTCAAACTCCTCAGAGGGAGAATACAACTCCAGCATCAGGTGGGTCATTAATAGCTTTTCAGTGATAGTGGTGAATTTTGTCGAAGTTTGACTCTTCTATCAACCAGTCTGCAAAGTGCTTTGATCAACCTTTGATATGAGAACTTGTTCTATTCTTAAGATGTATTTAACAGGTGTATGTTTGGTTTTAGCAACACCTGCGGTTTAAAGAAAACCTTTTTTTTTGTCACGGCTTCAGTTCCTCAAAAGTGAAACAACTGCTTCTAAATGCTCATGTTAGGCTTATGAAGAGGCCTGCATTATGGTTGTTTTTCCCATCATTGCATTGACGTATTCAAGTTCAGTATGCGTGTGCCTGCTCATCAAATTCACTAACAGACAGTTGCACATGGCTGTGTGGTTGAACACGAGAGATCATTACTTCTCCAACACAGCGGCCACACAAGGTCAAACATGTTTATGTTTTCTCTTCCAAATCCATCTGAATTGCTAACACACCAACCCACAAACCGGCAAAATGAAAGAATACCAGCATTAATATTCATTCGAAATTACCACAGCTGAAAAAATAAATAAATATCAATCTATGCCTAATTGGCGAACATGCTGCAGGATAATTGGCAACGCCGTTTCGGATGTGTGCCTGGGTGCAAATGAAACACATTGAGATGTTTGCCTGCTGTAGTCCTTCACCAACAACCAGCTGCAGATGAGCCTGTATTTCATGTCTCGACATGGCTGGTGTGATCGCCACAATGTTATTCTTTCAGATGCAAACCAGCGCTTTTACTCGTCTATGATCCCTTACAGTGGTACCCTCACTACAGCAAGGACGCCTTTCATTCAACGGGCCCTTCATCAGTTTTTAATCATGTGTCCGATAGACAAATGACAGCCAACATGAGGTTATGATGCTTCACAATTAGCTGACAGTATTGTGTGAAATGGTTGAAACCTTTATCAGAATATTAATTGGGATATTTCCCACTATTCATATTAGTCACAATATTGCAAATGTATGCAAAACATATAACAGGGTTTTGTCCAGGAAATGGTTGTGCCAAGGTGGTGAGCCACAGAAGTCCTGAAACATCTCATTTCATAATAAGTTTACTTCATTCATTAAATGTACTATGTTTATGGTCATCTTTTTCCTAAAGATTCATGTTTTGTTATATTAAAGTTGTATTATGTTAAAGCAGGTGGTCGAGGTGAAGTGGTGCACTTTTCTGCATTACAAGAGACCAAACTCAACAGAAAGTGATTTTGTTAGTTTTTAAATGACAGCTTGCCTCAAACTCATTAATTTGGTACATTAGAAATTTAAAGAGGGCCTGCAACTCATGATTGTTTTAATTATTGATTAATCTGTTCATTATCTGCTTGTTTAAATTATTAACGCTTTGGATTAGTCGTTAGTCGTACAACAGTGAAAAATGCTCATCACAATTTCCACAGGTGCCCAGGGTGACGTTTTCAAATCGCTTGTTTTGTAAGACCAACTGTCTACAACATGAAAATATTTTGTTTTCTACCATGTGTGGAAAAAAAGCCGCAAATCTTCAGAAAAAAGGAACTGCAAACAATGAATGTTTGCAATTGATTGAAATTAATTATCGTAATAATTACTGATTAACTAACTGTTGATTGACTAATCAATTAGCTGTTTCAGATGTAGTTTGAGAAACAATAATTAAGGCTGAAAAGTAGTCATTCGACAAAAAAATTATCTGCTGCTATTTCTGTAAACAGCTGATCATTTCAGTCATTTTAAAAGCCAAAACATTTGCAGGTACTTCTCAAACTTTGAGAACTTGATGCCTCTGATTTCGAATCCTGCAGGAAAAAAAACTATTTGAATATTGACCCTTGGTTGTGGGCCTTTTCGTTACTTTCTGACATTTTAAATAGAAAATGCTGAATTGACTAATTGACAAAATAATCAGCACTGTTTCATCACAATATGACTCTCAAAGTTGATGAATAAGAACACTAAAGTAGATGATTCACATTCATGGCTGTAATTTCTAATCTGTCTATACAAATCAATGTTGATGCATCAAGCAGCATAAAGACTTGTTTTGTTTCATTTCTCCTGCAATGCCATATCATGTGAAAAGCAACTAATTTTACACAGCAACATCTAAATACTGCATAAAGTAATAAACTCCTGTAGTTTGTGCACATGGGAACTATGAAGTAACTCAATCACTGCGCAGACATTGTATTTTCAAGGATATCTGATCCAAGACAGTTAGTATGCTTGAAGTTATTTTACATTCCCCTAGCTTCATATTAAATGTATGGGGTTTTCATTGAAGGTTGAACACTCCATTTGTCTTCTCACATCAATCTAACTGAGGATTTATCATTATCAAGGAACGGGCCTGCAGTGATCCAATCAGAGACCACGTTATCTATGGTGGAGGTGGGAAACAGATTCATTCTAGGAAAAATGATGGGAAAAATCTGTGCAGAGATTCACACAGCGCTTCAGAGTGAACATAGGAGTAAGAATGAGAGGTAAGCTAAATCACTACCGAACCCTCCATGTCCCAACCCAACTGGACTCTGAACACAAACTGCACTGTAAACACAGTCAGGGACACAGAGATGTTGCTTTATCATGTGACAGACACAAGCACACAAAACATGCATGGGGACTAAAGGCTGCACGGCCGACCCCCTCTGACTCAAAGAGAGCAGTAATGAGGCAGACCAATGGGAAGAAACAGCCTATGTCCACTGATCTGCACGTCAGCTGCAATGCAGACACACACACAAACACGTGTGTGCGAACCAGACAACAAAGCAGACGATAATATGACAAAAATGCAGTTTTTCAGGGTTTCATGCTGCAACATTTACTGCTTAGGCTTTGATTATTCAGTCAGATAGGCAAACCGATAGGCCGGCAAGCCGATCAGTCAAAGTGACACACACACAGGAGCCGGAGAGATCGTGTTGTGCTGGCCTAGTGCTTTCTGCACCGCAATATAGACTACCTCATCACACCTGACAGCATGAGCACTCCCACAGACAGAGCACAAACTGGAAGTAAAGAGACGGCCACGGGAACTCCTTTCCACACCCACACACATACACTGACAGACACAGAAGACATCCTGGTAACCATGGAAACCCTCCACCTACTCACACGGTGACATCACAGGTGTTGCATCATGACCCAAACAGAGCCCCAAACAATCACCTAAACTATACTGTTAATCAGCTCAAGGTGAAGAGGCCACGGGTGGACAGGCTGGAGGGACAGGGTGGGGGGCGTGGGGGGGGTGTGATGATGATAATAGTGATGATGATTGAAGGGGACGAAGAAGAAAGAGAAGGACTAATAATAGATCTTCCCGCCTCTGAGAAAGAGACAGAGTGAAAGAGAAAAGAGTGAGGAGGAATGAGACTGTCTCTTCTGATAACCAACGGAACCAAAAGCCATATGTGAGCAACGTCACACACACACACACACACACACACACACACACACACACACACACACACACACACACACACACACACACACACACACACACACACACACACACACAAGTCTGTGAGATAGGGAGAGAAAAGCAGATGGAGGCAGATAGATGAAGACGGACAGATAAATCAAGAGTAAAGCAGGGGAGGGGGACTTGCAACATCCACTCACAGGATTGCTAACCTATATACTGTAGCCCTGATGTAAGCTGCTGGTGACAGGGGGGTATGCGCCACAACCCCCGGCCACACCAACCTACTTTCACACCAGGGCAGCCACCAAATGGATGTAAAGGTGATGTAATGGTTGATCGCAGGCTGAAATCTACAGTAGCTAGTGGTCTTATGGCACACTTAAACACAGTGTCCAGGAAGGTATTCAGGAACTTCTTGAGCCCCTTTTGGCAATGTGATGTTTTTTAATAATGTCTGAGGAAGTGAGGAAGGATGCATTTGAAATAGACTCGGGCTAACTTTTACTTAATGAGCTGCAAATGAGCCTATATATCAAATCTAATTCTGGCCACTGTTACTTTTCCTAATATTATCCAGCAGCTCCTGCCTTCCCTCTGAGGCAGACACATTGCTACATACAGTAATGCAGCTGCCTTCAGGGGTTTCTAACGTTACTCTCCTCTCATATCAGACTATATGTGAGCTGGGAGGCAGCACATCAGCAGCAGGGGCAGCAGGAGCTCCTGGCCTCGGCCACAGAGCTATGCCCTGTGCTGTCCTGTCCTGGGGGCTTGCAGAGCTGCAGCTCGGCTCAACAGCTGTGTCCAGCTGCGCTACAGGGAGACACTGGGCGCTTTGTTCCCCACAGGGGGGAGGCAGGCAGAGTTGTGGGCAGAGGCAGTGCAAACGGTCTCAGTGTATGTACACATAGTTTCATTTCCACAAAAGGTTAACGGCATGTAGCCTCCAAAGACAAACGGCCTTCCAGCAGCAGCAGCAGCAGCAGCGGCTCCAGCAGCAGACAGACGGAGGGAGAGGGAACAGCGGGACAGGGTGGCACAACCAACCAGGATGTGTGGAAAATTTGAAAATGAGCTGAGCCAACGTTGTTCAAGCCGAGCGAGCACATTCACACACTCAAAAGGAAAAAAACGAGAAACGTGCACAATCTCCTTCGAGTCCTCTTGTGTTTTAGCTGCCAGGAATAGCTGAGATAAAGCTGCGTTTAATCCCCCCTCCACCCGACATCAAAACATCGACACAGGCTGATGAGAAGCCCCGTGTGTGCAGGAAGGAGAGCGCCGGGTAATCACGGTACTCTCAGGAAGCAACAACAAAAGAGAGGAGTAAAGAGAGAAAGAAAGCACGAGCAGGGACGTGCTTTTTTTTCTCTACTGAAGGATACACGACACCTCTGGGAGACAATTAACGAGCGATACACGCTGGTACTTACTCAGATGAACCGGTGCAGCTCGGTCCACTGGAGGTTTAGCCGGTCGGTCTTCCGGCTGCGTCGGGCGGGATCTGCGCTATGGAGACAGGAGAGCTCAGAGCCTGGAGGACTGAGCGTAAACTGTGGCTTGCGTCATTTCACCAGGATGCCACTATTGCGCGCAGCAATGCAGCCATCTTGCTGAGGAGTGCCCCAGCAACTCACCAATCACTGCCGGACCCTGAGCTGCTTCCTTATTGTGGTTCCCAGAAATGAAAAGGAACTGCTGGTATTTATGCAGACCATGCATTTACTATACATCAGTTATGTTTTCATATGCCCCCCCCCCTCATATAAAGATGCTTGCAACTTTAATGCAATAGTGGGAAGAAGATAAGTACAAGTATTTATGCTACTTTACTCAACTACATGTATACATATTGTACTTTTTCACTTGACTTCCTTCATCAGTACTGTTAGTATTTGTTGTGTTATTTACTATTGTATATTGTCAATATTTTTACTTTGGATCTTTTACTTGCATCATGTTTTGATTGTAAAGCACTTATTATTAGTATTGTGTATATAGTATATAGTGTTATTATTAGTAATAGTGAGAAGTGACCACATAGAAAACATGAAAAATGATGCATTGTTAAAGATTAAGCTACCAAACAACACATTAAGTAGTTATAATAAGCTCCATCTAATACTGTTTTAAATCATCAATAATAATACAATATGATATACAGTGATATAACACTATGATAGTACTGCCCAACAATTTGTAGTAAGTAGTTAAAACTTTTGGTACTTTTACTGAAGTAACACTTTGAATGTCGCAGGATTTATACATTTCCACACCTGTGTATTTCAGTCTTTTAGAATATTTATTTTTATCATTATTCTAATCCCTATCCTTATTTTGTTATTATTGTTTTATTCTATTCCGTGTATTGCTGCTGTGACAATGAGATTTATCCCTAAGGATTATTCAGTACGTACCTTTTAAATTTCACAGTATTATCAGTTGCTTTTTCTGAATGAAAAGCTGTGAGATCCTCCTCCACCACATCTTACAGTAATGCTATAGTATATGGTGCATTATGTGAATTTTCCAGACATATGTCACATTTACTGGACTGTGTGGGTGTCCGCTGACTGATTCGAAAATAAAATCTTCAGCTTCCACTCAAATATTCCACTTTCTTCGTTTGTTTTTTTCTTTACACCATTTTCTCAGCAAAGGACATGACCAAAATATTCCATAAAGCCCTTTTGACATCATTAAAAAGTGGTAAGACAGTTAAGGTTTACAGTAAAATCAGAAACTTGTTGGATTCAGCTGTGTCTGCACCCAACCATCATAACTCTGCTTCCATTTTACATAAATTCACTGACAGTTTTGCATTAAAACCAAACATTTAGTCATCAAACAACAAATCCAAAGAATCAAGTCAGTCTTTCCAGTTTCCTTCTCAATTTTTATTTGTTTCATCTTGTTAACTTATTGGCTTATTTCTGCTCCTTTCAGTCAGTCAGCAGCTACAGCATGACAGACAGATCATATAGCACCCTCCTGTGGCGATCCACAGGGGTGTAATCAATCCCAACCCACTGCTGAGGGTGTGTCTGCTCCACCCAATATGGTCCACAGGGGGTGAACCAGAACCTGAGCAAACACTATATATTTTTTTTTTCCCATCAATACATCTTGACAAATACATATTTACACTGACAGATGACTTCATATATCCTCCAGAAAGATTAAGTTTGGTGTTGAATTTGTCTACCATAAAGCCATAAAAAGATCCTGCAGCTTATTATGTCACTGACCCTTAACTGAATTAAGTCCTTAAGTCTTAGTTAACCATCAGTGTGTACATATGATTAGGCCCAAACCCCTGAAAACAGTTAATTTTGCATCACAAATAAGTCATCGCTTTTAAATAAAACAAATTGGTCGATGGATTAATTAGTCTAAAAGTAGTTGTTGGACCAGCATTCATTTGAGCTAAATGAGTCAAAAATGCATAGAGAGAACAACAGTGTGAGAAGTAATTTGGATTGGAAAGTGAGACGCTGACACATACAGTCTGGTCCTTGTCATTCATTAGGATTTGTTATGACAGATAAACAAACTGCATGAGAATGTGAGGTAAGAACCCTGGTCTCATCCGTCATCTACCAGGCTAAGAAGGACTCCCTTATGGTCCAGATACACAGTATGTGGGCTGCCTTGGCACTTGATGCCATCCACAGAGGGCAAGAGAAGAAGCAGTCATGAAAACAGTCGATTTTTAACCATGTCTGATGTTTAAAAAGAAAAAGAAAAAAAAAAGGCTTCTCTTCTGCTTCTTCTCATTTCTTCAGTGTTTGATTGAGGCTGGTGACGTGTGAAGATGTGCTCCCTCCGGGTTTCTTCCCACGGTGGGATCAAACCACAGTCACAGGGCACGATGTGTCGGACAACTATCAGAGCTCATCCTTCTCCATCTGCTGGAACGCCTCCAAGTCTTCCCGCCAATCAGCTAGCAGTTCATCCACTGACTGGCTGCTGGAGTCTGTGTCGCCCTTGTGCTCCTCTTTCGAGTCTTTCTCCTCTTTAGGTTGTGGCACATCAGTTTCTGCCTTTGTGGGATGAGCTACCTCTTCCTTTGGACTAACTTCCTCTGTGGGACTAGTGTCTTCCTCTACAGGAGAAACTTCCTCCCCTGATGGCGGAACATCCTCAGGAGAAGATTCGTCTAGCTCCACCGTGCTGATTTGCGATTGGGTAGTAGGTGCAAAGGAGGTGGGAGTGGTTGCCTCAGTTAGGCAATCCTCCTCTGCTTCTTGCACGTCCACACCTAAAAAGACAGCAGGGGTGTGAGACTGAACTGCTCTGTAGAAAAAAAAAGATGAAGAGACACACACACACACACACACACACACACACACACACACACACACACACACACACACAGCTCTTTACCTCCCCCTCAGTCACTAATCTATACAACATGCCTGCCGGTAGCCATTCTCAGTCAAAAATAGAACAGTTTTCATCAAGGGGCTGTCAACTATAACAGCACGATGCTGATGGTGAGTCATGTTTCCTGCAGGATAAAGCCTTTCTCATATAGCGGCACAACCAAACTGAGAGTCAACTGAGAAAAATAAATCTGGAAAGAGAGTGTCCTGTGAATTCTGTGCAGATCAGGTTCAGGAAAGAAATATCTGATGTGTTATAATACCTAAAAATGTGACCACTTTTTTGCTCTGCTTGATGTAAAATGTGTTAAAAATACGGGTCAGTGATTTTAATTACACATTTGAGGGAATACACAGGAGACAGCTGCAACATACAATGACAATAACTTAAAGGCTTACATGATTCCGGTACAGCTACATGAAGGTTTTAGTGTCAGGCTGGTTTTGTGGTTAGAAAGACAAGTCATAAAGCAAAGAATCTGTGGTCCAGTGTCTGTCCTATAAGCATCTCTGCTCAAATCCCTAACAGCTCTTGAGGTGCTGCAGGTTACTTTTGATTATAATAGTCCCTATTTAAGCTTCTTGGCAAACTGAATACATAAATGTAAATGTAGTTACTATCAAGACAAACTGACCAGAAGCTGCATTAATATTAAATGTGTTGTACATGGCTTAGATAGAAACCTAAAAGTAGGGTCTAATCCTGCCATTCTGTCCAGCCTTGTATAACAACTGGTTTGCTCTAGTGATATATTTAAAAAAACTAAACATTAAGAGCTGTCATGCTCCTGGGCTCCCAGAGGGGATATAACAAACAACACAACACAACACTGTGATGGCACTAAGCTTTTCCGTCAAACACAAACAGAATCCTGTGGTTGAAGGGCAGACTGAGAAAAGGGGAGGGGTGGAGAGATAAGGGGGCATTAAAGACTGAAAAATTATAGAGGAAAAGGATAGGCTGAAATTGTGGCTAAGAGATGAAGAAAGAAGGGAAAAGAAGAGATACTTACTGCCCTCAATCAGGCTGCCAGGAAGAGGTTTACCTTTGAATATGGCTGCTGCTCATCCAAAAGGTTAGAGGATTGTCAAAACACAGAAGAGAAATCGAGAAAGACAATAGAGGAGAGGCACCGTTACAGTCCAACACAGGGATTACAGGGATTTAACAAATGAGGAAAAAGAGGAAAAGGACTAGGATGCAATATTGATAAAGGTGTAAAACCTCCAGCATGAAACATTATAACCACAGCTGGTGGGTGGCTTTGGAATGAGTCATGATCTCTAAAGATTTCAAATAACGCCTGAATCCCTGCACCTCAACTTTATTTTAAGCTCAGCACATAATGAGACTCAGTCAGTAGAGAGATAGAAGCACACTGATGTGATCAAACTTTCAGTATCAAGAGAGATAAACAGAACAAAGAAGTATTTAGAAAGCATATGAGGGATGTCATACCTCGGTCTCTGGCTTTGTCACTCAGCAACACCTCCACCTCCCTGTACTCCTTCAGCGCCTCCAGCAGGATGTTGCCCTCCTTGTGGAAGAGGAAGAGAAGTGGCAAAGTGATGTCATCTGTGCTGCGGCCATCCCCGGCCATCTGAAAGAGGGGAGCCGTGTCACTGCTGCTGCCCTCGTTGTCATCTGGGAGAAAAGGAAGGGACCAAGAGGAGGAGAAAAATAATAATTATAATTGTCAAACAATCAAATCAATTAACTACCAACTACTATTATTGCTTTGACAAGTTAAACTGACATTTTAAATTTTAAATCCATTGCAAAGAAATGTGTGACTTTTGATGAGAAAGGTGCAATACTGATTAATATTATAACTATTATTTCATTTTTTAATAAGTTTAAAGAAGTTTGCGACAGAAAAAAGCGCATATCAGTCATCATATACAGGACCACTGTATATAAATATGGACATCATGACAGCTCCCCAAAAGTGAAGCCAAAACATCTTCATCGCCCCCTGGTGGCTGGCAGTATAGGCATTAGTCCAACCCCCTCTATGAGAGCAGATGGGACATGAGCCAAACTAAAAAATATTTAGGTAGGTCTAACCATGCTGATGTTTGTTCAAGTGCTAATTTTTCTGATAAACGTTTGTAATTAGTTATTAGATATGAAAAGGGAGTGTGATGTTATGATTGTGCCACTTTCAGACCCCCATCAAGCAGCAACTGACTCTTCTGCACATACTCTGGCTCCAAATGACTCCACACAAGCAAGATGGCAGCTCACAGAAAAGTGATATGTTGGCTGACAGTATGATCTCCATATTTATTTTTCAGTCAACGAACAGGACTTATTCAACTGACTGTCCTCAAAATAATCTACTTATTGAGCCCTAATCACGTTGATATCTTCCGCTTTGAGTCATTAGCTGCTTGTGCTCACCAATGACAATGCCTCCAATGGCACCAGCCTTCTGGATGTGTCGGGCCTTCTCTGCAAACATACACTGACCCCTCTGGAGCAGGGCAATGTGGCCCTGGACGTAATCAGCATTAGTTATCTCAGTACAGCCACTGTAGGGTTCAGCCACAGTCACAAAGCCTCGTACCTATACACAGAAGAAAGGAAGCAGAACAGGTGAATTCTTGCAAACAATCAAGGAACGTGCTTTAATGTTATGCCGTACAGTACTGCGGTCTCTCTTGGGACTGAACCTTATATTTCCTTCTGTCTGGATTATGAAAATATTCTGTGAGAGGAAGTGCTCTCTCAAAAATACAGGGAGATACTGAGTGGTTCTCTCAGGCAGCAGGACAGTTAAGTGCCCATTTGAAACCTGACAGCTTGGTGAAGTTACAAAACCCACTCACTCCTGTGGTACTTTTGGAAAGGTCGGTGCCAAACTGCGCTGGGCCAGCGGTCAGCACAACCCTGCCAAAGAATGGATGTGAGACGATCTGAATGGCTCTGGGAGGCAGTTGCTCTTTCTGCTGCTGGCTGGACAGCTCCATCATCTCCTGCATGAAACGCACACCGTCCTCTGCAGCTACAGCGCTCACTGCCTAGGCGTGGGTGTGCCAGAGTGGGAGAGGAGAGGAAGAATTTTAAAAAGTCTGGATGGAAAGAACACCGTAATTTGCAGGTTTGGAAGATTTTATCACAAAATGTATACAGTCTCTTGCAGTTCCTTCTTGGTACACCTGCACCACTATCACAACATGTCCTCTTGCTGTTTTACATTTAAATGATGGCACACACATTTATAATACATAATCATCATTGGTAATATTATTGTGGTACCATTGCTCAATGTCACCCCTTTTTGTTAGAACACATGGAAAAAGCAGAGGTGAAGCACACTGTTAGGAAACAGAATTATTTATTCCATCAATTTTGTGTTTTTCATGACAATCAGTCACTAATGAGAACATGTGGTTGTTTTCTTATTGCTAAACTATTTACCTGCGTAGCGTGCTGTACAAGCTGCACCCTGCCATCTTTCAGGTGGATGAGACTGACTCCCATCCTCCTAAGCAGCTCCAGATGTTCAGGGTTGTTTGCCATGAAGTCCTGAGCTCTCAGGGGCGGACGGCCCATGCCAGGCTCCCTGCATGGAGGGAGAGGGAATTTAATGAAAGAGATACAGAATGTAGGGAAAATAAATAAGTGCAGCTACAGTATACAACTTGAGAATATCTATATGTTTGCATACCGGTAAACAGCAGGGCGGGGACAGCTCTTATCCACGGCGCTACGGATGGGTTCCCTCAGGTTACGAGGGAAGGCGGGGTCAGGAAACAGGAGGCGGGTGTTCGGGCAGGTCCAATCAAAATTAGAGTCGTCCAGCTCCCCCTCCGTCTGAGGTATCATGAGTATATGACAGGTTGTTAGAAACTGGATTGTATAAAGGCTTTCATCATTTTTGTCAGATGTAACTATAATATCTCCAATGACAGTTACCGTTCTATTTGAGGGAATAGATGAAGAGTGAGGGGCCGTGGAAAGAGACAGAGGCAACAGGTGTGCCTCAGTTGTAAAGATATAGTCCTCCACGTCAAAAGGCAGGTCCTCCGGGTCAGCAAACAGCAGGAAAAGGTATTTAAACATCTCCGCAAGGAAGAATGAATCCATTCTAAGAGGAGAGAGCAGACATAAAATACGGGGCATTGGGTTAATAAATGGAACATGTTTAATGCATCTGTGTTTTTATTAAATAATCAATATGGGCATTAAAAAGTAGAGCCTGACCTATTGACAGACAAATAATATTTTCTTACTGTAAATCATACCAGCATATTCTGTATGCTGGAAGATATAAATAACATCTTTCTCAGTATTTAAACTGTGCTTGTTCCTTGCACAGGCTGTAGTTCATGCCATGCTTTACAACATCATATGGTATGTGAAGCATGTCTGAATGTGTCCACAGTTGCAGTTTAATAGTCTATCATCCAGCAAATACTCAAGTTCTCACCGGTCCTCGTGGCTCCCGGTGCGCACATCCTTCATTGCAGCGAAGCCGCAGGGAACACGAGCAAAGCGATTGAGGTTGTCCAGGATAGTGCGACCTGCCTCCAGGTAGTACGGGTCTCCTGTGGCCTGAGAGAAAGAGAGAGGACAGTGGTGTAATCATAAAAGAGGACAGCACATCCACTGTGAAAGCTCAGGTCAAACACGAAACTGTAACTTACACTCCTTGGACAAATTATATCAACTGTTTTTATCATATTATGTTCCTTCATTACTTACAAGACATCAGATTGCTGAAGGCAAAGTATCAGCATATGATCATTATGAACACTAATTACAGATCTGTATGCTGGAGGTTGATTAATACCTGCAGAAATGAAGATGGTGTTTCTGAAATTTTGTGAAAGAGTCTAGTGTTTTAGAGATTTTGGTTAATTCCAGAAACTCATATCATTATTTTAAAAACATTTAAAATAATGATACATGATTATATTCATCTATCTCTGTACTGTGATGCTGAAAAGAGAATGTATCCATTTTGTCCACCTTCCTTAATAAATTACCTTGTAAAGAAAATAGGTGCTCTCTGCAAACTCAGGCCTCAGGGGATGCTGGGCCCAATGTACCCTGAAATCAGTAGTGAAGGCCTGGGGACAGATGCAGAAGGACACAAAGGGTCAGCACACCATTCCAGCATTGTAAATAACACAGAAAGACGAAGCTCAAATGCAGCTGTGTCACACAAAATGCAAGCTTATTAATTTTGAAACAGTTTTGGCTGCCAACACAAGCTATACAGAGTTATTCAACTCAACAGTTAAATGATACTTATAGTAATTTATTGTGTGTGCAGTTAACATCCAGGTAGTATTCTAAGTTGGACACACAAGAGACAGATTACCTCTGGGAGGAAGTTGTGTTTCTTGGTAACTTGATATAACATTTCATGAGTCTCGATGGCCGGACGGATATCCCCCTTCAACACCTGGATCACATACAGTATAAACAGTATGTACAGAGTTACTGAAATGGCAAAAGACAATAGAGATAGTAAATGCTTCCATTCACGTGATCTAATCTGACCTGCAGTCCCGGGAAGAAAGCCAGCAGAGAGTCCATCCAGGTGCGTGCAGGAAGCAGAGGTTTGTGGATGTGGACATCCAGCAGCAAAGGAGGTTGGCTAATGTACTTCATTATAGATGCATAGTGCTAAGTGGGACAGAGTGGAAGGATTTAAAATATGGTGCTTGGTGGAATAAAACAGAAATAAAGAAAACACAACACAAATAAATATACAAAATTAGACCAACATGAGTGTCAGGTTAAGAATAAAGTATTTATCCAAGTAAATATAGAAAACATAATATTATGAGTGCTACTCTTTATACTGACTTAACTGAACCTTGTAATTCAGTAACTTAAAAGTATAATGCTGTCTTTTGAAGGAGAAGCCTTTGTCACAAAATGCTATTAGGCAGATAGAAAGGTATTGAGTTTCTCGCCCTAGAAGTGTGTGTGTGTGTGTGTGTGTGTGTGTGTGTGCTCACAATATTAAACCGCTGCAGAAACTGGTCATCTCCCAAAAGGACGTAGGCCTTTAGCAGATATTCATAGTATGAGTCAATTCCTGCTCCTACTCCGCTGTCTGGAAACACAAAATCATACAGGACTGTTAATTTGAATCTTCAAACAGACACTCTTTTGACTCGTCGACCATGTTATCCTTCTTCCTTCTCTCCGTCCCCTCATTTACACCCCCCCTTCGTTCACCTCTGCGAACCCACTCTCCAGAGTGGATGTTGATGGTGGTTCCCACCAGATTGCTGTTCCTCTGTCTCTTCTCCCACAGGAAGTCCAGGGCTCTCCGGGCATGGGCCTGCATGTATGAAGAAGGGTGCATTATTGACTTAAAAAATAAAAATCAATCTGCAGTAGCTGTCCACTGTTAGAATGATTACAATGATTGACTATGTGCTTGTTCAGCATTTTACCACTGCCAGGAAATGATCCAGTCCCAGGGTTTAACACTGTATCACAAGCAAATATATCGAGGGGTTTTACAAAAACTTCATGCAAATAAAATTTACAAAGAAAAAGAAAAGGAGTTGAATTTTTCAGGTTGAGGCAGGTTGAATAACAAGCAAAAAAAAGAATACTGGTTCAATATAATGTTACAGCCCTTTCACAAATTGACTACAACACTAGGTTTAGCTTATTTTTATCATAAGTTTGTATACATGCAAGTTTTAATACTTAAAATGTTTCAGTGGTTTTAAATAAGCAGTTTAAATGCAAATATTTTATGCCTAGCTAAAAAAATCTGCTTTCTCAACTACTAATGATGACAGATCAAAGAGCTCAAAGTTTACGTCTATCATGGATTAGCATGGACGATATCATGGTAGCAATTTAAGTCTGCATAGACTGTTTTTCACCATGTAAAAAGGAAGTGGCATAAAATGGTTTGTAATGAAGGGAAGAAAAATATTATTTGGCACAAACTACATTTTATATGCTGCATTTTCTTTGTGATCAGTTGGTCCATGTCCAGAAAACTTAACTGTTGCTCTTTGATTTTCCTGGTCTAAAGTGATCAGAATTAATAGTTGGCTACACCTAGTCCATAAATCTATATATAGTATGAGCAGTGTAATGAGGTTAAAAAGTTAAAAATTAGGTTAATACATGACAGATATTGTCTTTCACATCATGTATAGTCAAAACAACAGGGTGGTTTCACAAAAGAAAGTCTCTGCAACCTGACCTCAAGAAAACTAAAAAGACACAGTGTAACTTGGCCTGCAGATAAATGAAGAAAGATGAGCCAATTGAAGGGTGCGGCTGTTCAGCCTGGACACATATCAATTTAAATAGCTGAGGGCTTTCTTACAATTCAAGAACTCTTTGACAGCAGTGATGCATACATATGTTAAAAATTAGGCTTAATATCACAGTAGACCCACAAACACAAAATGGAAGTTTGTGTATTTAAGCGGTTCTGCTTAAAAATAATTAAGAAAGGTCAAATACATTCACTTATTGAAGTCGAAAGATAAAATGATTCCTAATAATTATATTGCTGTTTTAGATCTTCATCTCATATAATTTATTGAACAATATATGGCGTAAATCTCTTCATATTGGTGATTAATATGTTAAACCAACATCATGATGGTTAATATTTCTAGTCGTTTTCACCTTAATAATGTGGACAGAGAATTTGGAGTTAGTTAGAAAGACATGAACATTTAGACATGTGCTTTGGAAGAAAAAAAAAAAAGAAAAAAAAGGTAAACTAATTTACATGTTAATGTAAGCATGAGGGCGCGCAGGTGGTCGAGGGGTTAAAGCGCATGCCACGTACGCAGCCGACCCTGGTTCGAATGCCAGCCAGAGGTCCTTTGCTGCATGTCACACCCCCCTCTCTCTCCCATGTTTCCTGTCTGTCTACTGCTAAAATAAAGGCATCTATTCTGAAAAAAAACCCCCAAAAAACCCAATGTAAGCATGGGATAATCTGATTATTTGATGTGTTACCTCAAACACAGGATCCCCAGTGAAGCGACTTAAGGCGGCAAACTCCAGTATGATGGTCCCTGCACACGCTGTGCAAGTGTCTGTTTCTGTGCCAGTCCTCGTCTCAGGACCCCTGACACCATATTTCAAGTTCACCTGTTAAACAGGAACAAAGGGATTTAAAATATGTTTATCGAGTCACATTTGGTGTGCATGAGACTGTGCGTGAAAACCAGTCAGCCAGAAAATGTCTGCACCTAAAGCTGTGACAGCTGTGTACGGAGCACTGAAGCAGAAAATGGAAATATGTAGTCATGATCTGATAGGATGCTACGAACAAATGTAGTTGTCAGCTTGACTAATATCAACCATGGGTACTTGTGTGTAAACTCAAATATTTATTTTTACAATACATATATGATCAAACATGTTTAAATGCATTTTAAACTGTATTTTATTTAAGTGGAAATGGTCTGTTTTCATTGATTCTCCTAACTTAACTGCAATAACCCAAACAATAGCATGAAAACTGTATTTGAAAAACATGAAAATTGATTAACCTGGGAATACCAAGTAGCCGAGTGTGTATTAGCTTCTGGTTAAACATCCCACCTTATACAGATTACAGTGTGTTTAGATTTGTTTCTGGGATTAGGGGTTGAATTTATGTATTTCAGTCTCACCCGGGGGTAAGGCAGGCCACTGCTGGTGTTAAATGCCGGCAGCAGTCGGAGGCCCAGGTCTTTGGCCATATGCAGGAGCTCATCCTGGTACCACTGCATGTGTTGACCTCCCTCCTTCAGCATCACAGCCATAGAGTGCCCTCCTAAAAGACCACTGCAGACATGCACATATACAAATCAAACATACATTACGATTTACATACATTACAACTACTGATTTCTTCTCTCTACTGCTTTTCTTCCCTGTGTGAAAAGCACTGTCACTATAATGTGTGAGCAATTACATGAGCAATTTCCTAACAGGAACTGTGTGTTTATAATCCAGTCCAGTCTCACCCAAGGACTCGAATGTTGGTTTCAAAAACGGACACCACGATGTCATTGTCCAGCCTCACATCTGACAGAACTCTCCTCACTGCAGCCTCAAATTCTGTCGTCTTGTTCAAAAGCTGACAATGAGAAATAGAACAGGACTGTAAAAATCAGCCTCAGACTTTTTCACTGTTTAAAAATGGAATTAAAAGGACTGACCCCAAAAATATTTAATTAGGGCCTTGTTCATTTGTATTTAGTAACACTCACATTTCTCTGTACCTTTAATAAAGGACATGTAAACACTGCAAAAATGACAACTAAACTCCAAAAATACACAAAAGCCATACTCACCACAAGAGTATCCAGAGTGTCTATGAGAGTCAGTGAGAACCTAGCAAAGAGACAACGCAACTATTTACCAGGTTGAAATGTCTGATGGTCTGCCTTTATTGCTCCATTAATACATTAGATCTAAAGGAACAAAGACAGTTTGCTACTCACTTTCCCAGTGCGTCGTCTACATCACCTCGGCTGGGTTCTAGCCCACGTACTCTTCCTCTGCATGTTAGAGGCATCAGCTCATCTGCTGGATATGCATGGTCCTGGGCGACACATAAACACGCACTTTTTTAATTCATGCTTTGAATTTCAATTTTGTGAGATCCATTGGAGGCTGGCTTGGTGTAATTAGACCTTAGGCCATCTTAAAACACACACAATATGACTTAAACCAACAAGAAAAAGCCACTTGAGGTGTTTTATATAATTATATTTGCTGTGGGAATTACATTAAAGATATGCAATGAAATATCAAAAAGTGTAATTATGGATAGATAATTAACCATTCCAGGCCTTAAACAAACCCAAATATCATCATCAACAAACTCCTGTTATTTTGAAAAACTTACCATGTAATTCTGATAGGCATGGTCAAACATCTCGACCACTTGGTTCCTTTAGTGAGGGGAGAACAGAGATAAATCAGCATGTGTGACATCCTTAAGTGGGACAAAAAGTTTTATTCTCACATTAAACTCTGAGAGTCTTGTGTGTTATTCTCAACTCACCTCAACTTGTGCTTCTCCTCTCGTGACATGGCTTGTCCGGAGCTAAATAATGCTCCGAGCAGCATCAATATGAACAGTACAGGCGGCATTGTGGTAAGTGGGGAAAATTAAAGCAATACAACTACGGTTTGGCTTTCAGTCAGTCAGTGAGCAAATACACTGTCATCCCCGCCACCCTTTTCCAACAGCTCACACTACCAAAAAACACTAAAGAAACACAAAGCTACACCTTCTTATCAACATTATACCTCTAAGATCATATCATCAATGTTTACAAAAAGTATCATGAAATATCCCAACTTTGTTGTTCAGTCTCGGTTGCATACGCTCCATCTGGTGACTATGTACAATGTGCGCTTCAATAAGTACACCTTACAGATGAAATACTTTAAAGGAATGTTGTTATTTCAAGTAATCAAATATCTAGGTATAACTGATAGAGATGTACCAGATGTACCACTAGTGCAAAGTTGTCGCGAGTGCTGTGAGCAGGGTTGTCTGTCAGACTTATTTACTTTTCCAAGCTGTAACCCGGACCTAAACTGATGTAAACAGGGCGTGCGACACGTTGGCATGCAAATAACAAAACGTTACATGTAAATGTGCCTTAAAGAAATGCCATTAAATCAAAGGAAATCCACCTAAATATGACATTTACACCAATGTTACTTCCAGGTGCTTACAATTTCAAGGCAACTTCTAGGCTTTTCAGTTATCAAGACCCACTGTCATGTTAAAAGAAGAAACGTCGAGTGTTATCTCTATAATATCTATAACAGAGTTTACTTACTCCAAACCACCTAATGTTACAACCAATTTAACCAACTTAGCTGATACACCCGCAGTCCTTGAAAGCTCCTGTTCATACCGGCTCCTTCTTATCACTCTGGTGTGATTATTAGTTAATAATTTCCTCCTCCTGACAGTTTTTTCTTCCGTCAGCTAGTCAGACAAGCAGCCGAGCACTTGTCAGGGTTTAATTAGCCAGTTAGCCGGTAGTGCTAACTCGCCTAGCTGGTGGCACCGGACATATTAACAAAATAACAGATATCGACAAAAGAAACTCATCCATTGTTTGACAGACGACCAGACCTCGGTATCTTTTCTGTCTTTCGAGGTGTTGTTGAGGGTATTTTCACCGTATGCGGCTATTTCGCTAAGCTAGCCTGCCTTAAAAAAAACCGGATGCTGTGATGTAGACGTCAACAACTTCCTGGTCTTTTACATAACCCTGAGTTTTGCTTGTCAGGCAGCACTCTGGTTCAGTGTTACAATAAATCGCTACTCCTTCACTGAAACTGTCAAAGTACAATTACATAAATGAAATTATGATCCATATAACCAAGAAATAACACTTTTTCAAATGGATTCTGCTGGAGTAACACCAGTTATTACCAAAGTAGGAGGAAGAGTTACCTGACAGTCATTATTTAGGACATTAATAACTCAACCACTTCCACTTCCACTTTCTCTTGTGTTGCCTTTACGTGCTGTTCAAAAAAGCTCGGGGAAAAAAACTTTATGATCCTGGTGCGCCCAAGTACACTCATTTGTAGGTAGTAACGACATATAATGTATAGTAATCTTAACATTAAGCGTATATTATTATTTGAATTAATTAAGCAATGCTAAATTTATGATAAACATTTATAAACATTTTATTTAAGAAGAAAACTTAATTAGGCCCACAACACAATTTCTAGGCTATTTGACATGGCCCCTTCTTTACAAAACATTTTCAGTTACTTTACAGAGTATAAATGTATTATATTTAGTATTAGACGGATGTTTAGCAGGTCTCTATTTCTTTCTGCGTATCCACTTTGTGTTTGTATCATATATTTTTAGATGACATTTGAAGTCAGGGTTGATGTTTTGTAAATCAAAGAAAAAACGACAAATTAAACTCTAAACGAGAGAGAAAGCATTTGGAAAACGCTGGTGGCGTATTCAAATGAGAGCTGTGTATTTTATAAATCACAGTTGGATTACGTCTCTGTTTTTTCAGTGTTTAATCGGTAACTACATTTCCCACAAGGCTTTGCAGTGTCACTTGATGTTTGGTTGGTCTCACATGACAGTCGTATGAATAATTCCCTGACAAGCATAAACAAGTTAGTTTGAATCCGGTAGGCTCACTTGCACCCCCGGAACATACATTGATGTCCACAACTCAGCGAAGGAAAAAAACTTTAACAGGTAGGCAGCTGCTGACATTGAGATTTATTTTACATCTTTCTACTAAATTTTGTAATTCCCTCCTTTTTTATAGGTCTCTGCAAACCTGTTACATGTCTGAATACGTACAAGCCTTGTACCCTATCGGTGTATGATGCAGTATTTATGTAAACGTGTCTTTTAACAAGAAGATAATGTGATGTTTTCACTGGCAATATCCCCCTCATCTCTCTGTCTTCTTTTCTTTGTCTGTACCTCACATGTATGTCACTTTGTGTGATAGATAATGTCAGTCATGGCTCCTGCAGCAGACAAAAAACTGACAGGTCTGGTTGCAGCCACATTTACTCCATTCACCACACAAGGGTAAGTAGCTTTCAGAAACCACATCCTCTGTCTGCCTGTTTTTTCTACAGCACTGAATCAAGTGTTTGGCGTGTGAGTGTAGACATCCAGTGGTCCCCTGTAAGAGATCAAAATGAGAAATGAGTGTGGAAGTATTTGCAAACTTGCACCCATGTAGACCTGGAGTGCTGTAGCGTGTTTGGTATTCTTTTTGCCAAATCGTATGTAGGCCAATATTTTTCACATTTTCCCAAAACAGTGAACTCAACCTATCAGAGATCGGACGTTATATTGACTACTTGAAAGAGAAGCAAGGTGTAAATAACATATTTGGTAAGTTTTCAAGTGGCTTGTTCTTTTGATATTTCTCATTGTCTGTATCCCAACCCGAATCAGCCCTGACATGGCATGTTTTGTTTTTCAACATAGTTAACCATGTTAACCCTCTTCCAGTTTAAAAAAAAAAAGAGTTTTGAAATGAAATGTAGTCAGTTTGGGTTATAAACACACTTGAATACCAAACCTTAGTTGTCCAGACTAGTTTGACATAGAAAGTATGTTAATA
This sequence comes from Scomber scombrus, assembly GCF_963691925.1. NCBI lineage: Eukaryota > Metazoa > Chordata > Actinopteri > Scombriformes > Scombridae > Scomber > Scomber scombrus. The sequence goes on along the minus strand of NC_084977.1, from coordinate 12,739,025 downwards.
AAACTGGTTTAAAAAATCTATTTGAGCAAAGTGTTCAATCAGTGGGGAGAAGAAACAGATGAAGGCTTGTGTGTGTGTCTACATGTGTTATTCATTTCACACAAGACCTCTAGAAATACTCTAAATAATGGAATACCCTCAGTTTTATCAGAAAAAATGCATGTCATTGTTATATGGCACAGTTATCAGTAGCAAAGAGGATAATCATTAAGTCTTTTTTATTATTTAAAAAAAATTCATTAATAAATCATCAAAAAGTAACCACAGGACCCTTAAAAACCTAATCATAACCATATGGCCTTTTTTTCAAATAATCCCACCCTACACACATAATTATTGTACTGTAATCACTTATTTAACTTATTTAAACATTGCTTCATACCTTAGCATATTTTTATCAGAAGAACAAACCAGTTAAGATTTGTATTGTACTTGTTTCTACAAAACAGGTAATTTTACTGCCTACAGCTCTATTAAAGCTACCAATTCTTTAAATAATAATCCCAATGTTTTTGTAAGCCATGTTGTCAAAATGAAACAAAATCCGTTAATACCCAGCTGTATCTTAGTGTATGATTCATCAGCTTTAGTGCTGTTTTTTCAGATTAAAATGCAAACATTTGAGCAGTTGTTCCTGTTTTCAGTAAAATTACTTTATTCTAAAATATCTTCTTTATTAGCCCCATAATCCCCATTCAATACACTCAGCTAACACCTATATCAGACCTTCCCACCAAAATCATTTTATTTTTATCTTATAGTCTGTGTGCTATCTGTTTGTTCCACTTCAGCCTCTGTCCTTGTAACAGACACACAGACAAAAGTTAGATACAATGAGAAAATGCCCTTTCCCCTACATTGATCAAGGCTGCTTTCTTTTTTCTCAAACGTGACTTCTTCTTAAATTTCACGCTTTGCTCATCCCAGTACATACTAAGCTTCTCCTTCATTTACATACTAGTTACTGTGAGATATCTGTCTGGTCTTCGTGCTTCTCATTTCACTGTCATTGTCTACAAGACTGCAAGCCTGGTTATGTAGATTTGGGCATTCTTTTATGCCTATATACCCATTTAATTAGTATTCTAGTAGTATGTTCTTCTATTTTGTACGACATACTGTACTGTAATGTCTAATTTTTTGTATTGGGAGTGAGCATTGATTCATTAGAACTAGATTTAGGTCAAATTGTTCTCTTTACTTTCCTTTTAAGACATGTTTTTGTCATTAAAGTTTAAAGTTTTATGTAATTAAGACTTTACATGCTTACAGTGAATGGCACCACCGGAGAAGGTATGTCTCTCAGTGTTGCAGAGAGGAAGATGCTGGCAGAGGAGTGGTGTAAAAAAGCCAAGGGAAAGTAAGTCACAGCCTCTTTATTTGGAGTTTAAAATGCAGGAAGGAGGGGAAAAAAAGTATAGTTTGTGAAATGTCTGCATGTGTGTGCACGTCTCTACAGAATGGATCAGGTGATTGTGCATGTCGGCTGCATGAGTCTTAAAGACTCCCAAGAACTGGTGAGTTGATGCCCTCACGTCGCCTGTCCTGATGTGAACATTAAACACAACACGTGACTCACAAGAGGACCAGAGGTTGTGTTTCATGACACAAGATTAACTGTCAGAAACCAGGCTTACTTTAGCAAATCAAGCTGATTTACCATGGAAACGTATCCCTCCAAACTAGCACAGGTTTGCTTCACCTCAGGCTTAACCAGCATTGCAGTTAATTCTCCAAAATCAAATGCAGTGTTTTCTCCAAAATCACATACACTCAGAGCTCATATCTTTTTTCAGTCTACAGTGTCTGAGTAGCAATTAAAATAAAGCTAATAAATAAGTCTGACACAAAGTCATTTCTACTTGTGTCAGAGCCTGAGCAAGCCGCTGGTCTACAGTAAGCTGCCAAAAATGTTCTATGACTCTGCTTATGAAAGTGGCTGAATCTTGTTTTCCTTCATTTTTTTTATTCTTCATATTATATCTTTAATATATGCTGCTCTACAATTGGGAAAACATCAACGTTTTGTCTTTCTATTCTTTACACTACATGTTTCTAATCAAAAGTTTAAATTCAAGATGGTCCTCTCGAAATAAACCCCACATTCTTGCACAGCCTTTTAGGAAACATCTGTTTGGAACGTCATCAAATTTCACAATATCCCTAAGAAGAAATGGAAGAGATTATGTGCCAACACATAACAAGCAAATCTAATCAAAGTTCTTTTAAGTGTAATTTTATTAGAACATTTTAAGTTCTATGTTTACATACATGTAGGTCATTGTATATTCTTGTACATTAGTTTTTATGGTTGATGCAGTTTCTCAGCTTGCCTTCTCTTCCTATTTCAGTCAACATTTGTCTTTGTCACTATTTCTTGTAGCTACATTGAATTTTGATCCGTTGAGGCTTCTGTCAGTAGAGATATTTATTCTTTTACTATATACTGTAATTTTTCCTGTATGATTGTTGAATTATGATACATTTCTAGGCCTAGGATAAGCCTTTGATCTTTGATTTTAAGAGTCTAACAACAGAGTTTCTCATCTATGCCCGGCCAGTGGTTAACTTGAATTAGAAAAAAACAGCATTAAACAATTAAATGGGTTCTGTCCTATAATGTTAGTACACCGTACAAATTGCAATGTCAGAAATATCTGTTTTTATTATCATTATTCAAATTATTCAGACATTTCAAATAACTTTGGAGGTTACAAATACCATAGTTTTTGTTTTTCATCCTCACTGTGTTCATCCTCCCTCCAGGCTCACCATGCAGCACAGATCGGGGCTGAGGGGATAGCAGTCATCGCCCCCTCCTTCTTCAAACCCAGTTCTGCAGGTATGTAATGGATTCAGTGGGAGTTTCAAGTGATCGAGCACAGTGAACATGTGTGTGGCACATTAACATTTCATTCACATGTCAATACTGCTTTTGTTAAAAACTTAGCTTTAATATCAATATTGTCAATTTTCCACATTCCTTTCCCCCTCATCCTGCTTCAGATGTGTTGAAGAAGTTCCTCCAGGAAGTGAGTTCATCTGCACCAACTCTGCCCTTCTATTATTATCATATCCCTGCTGTCACTGGTGTTAACGGTTAGTTCCATTGATGATTGATTTTTGCAACCCATTTACAGCTCTGCGTGCTGAATGTCTTTACTGATGGCATACTGAATGTCTTTTCTGTAGTGCTGGCAAGAGATGTGTTGGAAGATATTGAGACGCTTATCCCTTCCTTCAGAGGTGTGAAGTTCTCCGCCTGTGACCTGATGGACTTTGGCCAGTGTATCAGCTATAGTGCCCCCCACTGGTCTGTCCTCTATGGTGTGGATGAGGTTAGCTTTCTTCTCCCACTCCATCTGTTGTGTGCAAAAGCTGTTTATACTGCACCATGACATACTGTATTGTGACGCTGACCTCATCCATAGAGTCATCCAGAGTCAACTACTTTTTTTTTTCCTTCTCCATAGCAACTTCTAGCATCTCTGGCTTTTGGAGCCAATGGAGCAGTTGGAAGGTCTGTGTGTGATCTCTTTGGCTCCTTTCATTTGCTTTGCTAAACAGTTGTTTACATCATTCATTTCTCTGCCCACAGCACATATAACTATGTAGGAAGTCATGTCAACAAGCTCATAACAGCTTTTGAGAAAGGCGATCTTGTCCAAGCCAGGAACATACAGGTACTGCGCATCTCTCTCTGTTGTTGTTTCCAGCTTCTCTTGATATTTTGCATCAATTTCGGTTGCTAACATCTTTATCTAATTTCCACAATCAGTTCAAGATACAAGAACTTATCAGTTTCGCCAAAAAACTCGGTAAGTTATGTTTGTGTCGCGATATTTTCCACCAAATTAGATCTCATACTGTAAAGACTGTATAGATGTCGTTCTCAACCTTAGAAACTGCTTCCTTAACCTTTCACCTGTGACCTAAAATTAACATTCTCTCTTTTACATCAACAAAGTAGTGAACTTTCTCATATTGTTTTACTTTTATTTCATATACATATGTTCAAAGAAAATGAAAAGAGCATATTGCAATCTAATTGTATGTATAATTGTATGAATATATATGCGTCACGTATATATATGTCAACATGCTCAAATTTCTTTTTTAAATGACACAAACTTCTTTATTGTTATCTACAGGCTTTGATGTTGGCGTGAATAAGCAGCTGATGAGTGAGGTGTCAGGCTTGAGACTGGGTCCCCCTCGACTCCCTCTGATGCTGTGTCCTCCAGCTAACGCTGTGTCCATTGCACAGAAATATCACAGCCTTTTTCCTGAACCCTGATTATGTTCATCCTGTACTGTTGAACTTAACATCCCTCATTCTCTATACATTTATTGCTCACCTGATTCCTGTTATTAGTGCCTCAGATGCACAATGACAGCAGGGGCCGTGTGATGGGTCCAGTTACTGAATTTTCTACTAAACCAGCAATCAGCCTGCATCAGACACTTGCACTTTGCAACACAGTTCACCTTTAAACAAACTGAGAATGAAAGGCATCTCCATTTTTCCAATAAAAAAATAGATTTGCATACAAGTGGACTGGAAATAAGTGATTACGTAAACCTACAAAATCAATCTGAAATCATCCCTTAATTATACTGTAATTTTTATTTTTATCTCTTAATTCTTAATGCGTATATCCTACTGTGGCAATGAAACTCAACTTATCTCAAGTGGCACTACACACCACCACAAGAGTAAGTTCTCTTGACTGAATACACTCAGTATTTTTTGGGCATTCTCTGTCTCTTTTAAGGTAATCTTTTCTTTGCTGAGGAATATTCTAATATTTCAACATGTATTTTAATCTCAAAGTTTCTATCATTTTATTGTATGTAAACAGTAACTAACGTCCATTGCATAGGGAATTATGGAACTTTGGTTTTATCGCTACATTTAGGAAACAGAAGCTGTATCACAATTTTAACAGTATTATCTCTATGTTATCTTGTACTGTGTAAGACCATAAATGAATCTCACTTCTGGAGTGTAGATGTGTGCACTCTAAGCCTTATTATTGTAAGTCACGTGGCATGAGGAAAAAATTAATTAATTTGAAGGAACAGTCATAGTTCAGATTTGTAAAGTGTTTTGCCTCTGTCTGTAAATGCTACCAGTCAAACAGAAGTTTTATTGAAGAATGTTTTTCTGATGGTTTTTTTACCTTGAAAATCTGTGTTACTGAAAATATGTTTCCTTATGCTGACCCCACCAGAGAGATCAGGTGGAAAATGGAGACAGAAGGGTATTGATATGAACTGTCTCACACTCCAAAAAGGGACTCAAATTGAATGTCCAAGTAACTAGAAGAGATCTTAAAATACTTGAAACTTAAATTGTCCTTGTTTCTTTTTGAGTTATAATGATGACATTTTGATTATATGTATACTTTCTAAGGGCATTAAATGTCAAATTAAGAATCTTTGCTTTGTATAATGACTTGCCAATATTATAAATTGCCAATTTCTTAATAATAAATATGCTTACCTATTTGTTGTTTCACAGTCATTTCTGTCTCTCATGTTCTGTCCCAGAAATGTTTGAAAATTACAAAGTCACATTCTGTGAGAGCACATAATCAATAACAGATGTCACAGATGTTTGCTCATCTGTGACTGCAGGAGTTTGCTAGACTGGTTTAACTTATCAACAAATTAAACCTCATTAATGGATGAGCTGTATGTCACACTATCAGTTAACTTTAAACCTGAACAACAAAAAAGTGGTTTTATGATTCTTTTTAACTGAAACTTAGTCCCCAATTCTATAAGGAATGAAAAACCCTTCCCTCAATTTTCTAACCCTGGAGGGGCTCTGCTCCAACATAGCCTTTAATGGCTGGTTTTGGCCACATATCTTTACAAGGAATTAATTTCAAGATATTGCTTTTGGTTTATAAAACACTGATTGGTTTAGGGGCAAAATACATTTCTGATCTTCTGCTTTATCATCAATCAACTAGACCTCTCAGGTCATCTGGGGCAAGGCTTGAAATTAACTTAACCTCAACCTAATTTTTGTGGAAAAACCTTGCCACCCACTGAGATAGGAAAATCTGGAGCAAAACAAGTGCAGTGAGTAGTTCGTGTGTGTGATGAAGCACCCTATGCCTAGCTGCATGTCTTGTTCTTGTCTCTGTGTTTTCACCCTTTTTAATGAGTTTAGCAGCACCTCTGCAGTACAAACAACACATTACACTTTGTTATTAGTATCAGTGTTGTATTCTATTTTAGGTATTGGCAGTGAGACTCACCTGGTCGTGATATGTCATGGCTTTGTTTGGATAGAAGCTGAATCATGGTCGTGCTTGGATGGAGCTGTAGCTGCAGTGGCACAGGACTGGTGCCATGTTAACAGATGGAACCTGGGGAGCAGACAGAGAGGAAAAATGATGGCACTTTAATGATCTCCATGATGACACTGGGAATAACTGTTGTGTTAAATAGTTAGAAATATATAGACAAGGCTAAATAGCAGCATGAGCAGCAACAGGTGAAGATGTTCCATGGCTGCTTTTAAGGATTGAATGTCCAGTTTTTCAGTTTTTTTCTTAGTTGTTACATGAACACACCATGCACAACACCTCGAACATGTACCAAACTAGACCCTATCATCTGATTTTTTACCAAATATCCAATGAAGGGATACACACTGTTCTTTTATCTCCTTCCCCTGAGCTCATGCCATGTGTCGCCTCCATGAAATGTCAACCGGGCAGCAGACATGCTGGGTGGCAGATGCCGGAGGTCACTTGGTGTGAGTCTGTCATGTCAGGGTCTGTCATGTAAGGGCTGCAGTCTGTGACAGTGACTCCCTGGACGCACCACCTGACTCACTCTGCTATCACAAGTCAAAAGACTGAGAGGTCGTGAAATGACTGGTGAGCTGCTTCATCTGGGCATTTTAACTCAGGCCAACATTTGGAGGAGGAGATTCTCACTGTGATTACAGAGTATGAGCTTCTGGTTGATGCTGTCTTATAGCTTGATTATGAGTGCAGGCTGCTTGTATAGTAGTATTACAATGTTTGAGTACATGCATGCGTTTGGAGAAGAGTTGCCAGAAAATAACTCCACATCTCATGAAAATTGTGTGGTACTCCTTGTAATGTTATTGTATCAGTGTATCATGAGAAAACTATATGTTGAATCCAGAGAAATGCCCTTAACTTGACCTTTCTTTTCACAAGATGAATAAGTGTGATTTGTTCTGTAATAATACAAATGTACATTTGAGTGAATTGTTTAATAAAATTAACTGAATAGGAATTATCTCAAATTATTGCTGGGACACATTCAGAGTGTCATGCAATAACAAGAGGTAAGTCACTTTCTTCTTGTCTCACTGTGGATTTCCCTCAAAGTGAACAACACTGTCCCCTGTTGCCTACTATGCACACCTACATTTACTGGATGAAATGACTCATGTTGATATTTACCAGCTTCGTGGTAAAAACCCTAATAAGGATTGGTGGGGCAAGAATAATAACACATTGTGCAATGAACAAAAAAATTAGATGTGACTCATGTAATGACTCAAATCAAGTATTGCGTGCTGGAAATGATTAGTCTGTATTCACAAGAAAAGCATTAATGTTTGTGGTCATGGCAGAATTGCATGCACTGACTGGGGTAGATATTTTTAATTATTATTTTAACATTATTAAATCAATTACAAACTATTTATAAAAATGTTTTATTGAAAAGACAGCTGAGAAACATGCAATTGCTGCCAATTATTGTTATATCAATTCAATAAATTATCCTTACCTAATTATAGACAAAAATAATCTTAAATTCTCAAGATGGTTTTCTTCAGCCGATGTGGGTGAAATCCAGGGTTGGGAAGGTTACTTTGGAAATGTAATAGGTTACAGATTACTAATTACCCTATTTAAAATGTAATAAGTGATGTAACTATTTCAATTACTTAATCAAAGTAAAGTAACTTATTACATTTGATTACTTTTTGATTAGCCTACTTTCCTAATATTCTAACGAATATTTTTCCACTGTTAGGGTGTTTAGTGTAAATTCAGGTGCTTTTCATGGATACTGATATAAGGGAGATCATTTCTTACGAAGCAAGATTTATCTCTCATTTGAAAATGTATTCATTAGTTCATGTACATTTTGGAATATAAAATAAAGATATTTTATGAAAAAAGTCAAAAATCTGGTATGGACTTAATTGGTACTGTGACACATTTAAGCCCATGTGTGCTCCAAATAAGCCCCATGTCATGATTTATCTACAAAAAATAAAACAAAATGATTTCAAAGAATTAAAAACAGCATATGTATTCAGTAACATGTTGAATATTTTAAAATGAGGGAAAAAATCCTCCTGAGCAAAATCTTAAAGGTCTGACTTCAGATGTAACTTTATAATCATCAACATTTTCACAAGTAACTGTAATTTAATTACACTTTTTTTCTCAGGAACTGTAACGGACTACAGCGACATTTATTTTGTGATTAAATTACGTAACACCGTGACATGTAACTTGTTACTCCCTGTCGGGTAGCGATCATCATTTATTATGTCTATGGCGACCATAGTAGCGACACTCCCCAACACTGGTGAAATATCCGGGAAAAGCAAGTAAATAACCATTTTTTGTAAAATATCCTTATTTAATTTACTTCATCGACAAATAATAAATATATGCATTGCATTTAATAATTTTATTTCAAATAGTAATTTAGTAGTGATAAAAGATTTTTATTTTGTATTTCTTAAAATGAAACTTTATTTGTGTCCCTTTGGTTCCGCATGATAGGTGGACGGAAGGATTAAACTGTAGCACACAAAGCTGTAGAGTTTCCGGCCAGCTCAGCGCGTCAGTCCCGTCAGTCAGTCTTGTGGTGTTGTCACTGTACAGCCTCTCAAACACTGGTCCCAGTTACCTGCGGGCTTACATTTACTGGTGCAGAGCTGAGAGCGGACCGGCGCGGACATGGTGCTGCTGACGATGATCGCTCGGCTGGCGGACGGACTGCCTCTGGCTGCGTCGATGCAGGAGGACGAGCAGGTTACAAATTCAGCCTTTTTTATGCCTGTCTGGCCCCTAAAGCTGTCTGTCTGATTTCCACAGCACAGTAAATGCCTCTTAATTACACAAATGCTGTTGTGACATGTTTATTAGCTGAGTAGCGGTGACTCCTCAACTCTCAGGATGTTTATCCTCCACCCAGATGTGGAGGACACGCACACAAAGTATAACGTTACTGCTTATTACGTGAGACCTGCTGATAATACAGGACCTGGAAGTGGAGCTGCACCTGTAGTAGGCCTGAGTCAGCCGTTTATTTACCTAAAGCAACCAACTAATTCCTGAAGACTTAAAAACAGGCTCAGCGTGTTGCAGCCACCCTGATCAAATAGGCCCTATGTATAATCATATGAACAATACACAGCTTCATCAGTTAGTAGTTCATCTACCATACACAGACCAATTTAGGTATTCCTTAATCACTCGTGTATTTGATTTGATTGACATTATTTCTAACCCTAGAGGACCATCCATACCAGTGTTATCAGTTTTAGCTCCAGCTTGACCCAACAGAGTGAAAATCAAGTCTGAATACTGTCATTTTTACAGATAGATATTATTGTTACATGGTAATGCGGTATATGGGTCATTTGAAAATACTGCACCTCACCACAATAACACAACTATGACTCGAGTAAAAGCAGACTTGATCTCCACCATGATGCATTACATAACTCAACTTCAACATTAGGCAATATGACTATGGTGGGTGCCTATAAGCATAGGTTGCAAAATACCATTATAAAATAATAAATCAATGATTTGTTATTAATGGACTAAACATGAATAATTAATGGTGTGGTGATTTAAGCAGTAGGTTGTGCTTAAATTAATTGTAAATGCTCGATTGAAGGCATTGTTTTTAACATTTCCTTTTGTAGATCGCTTGAACATGATCGCCCAACCTATATCAGTGGGTTTTAACAACTATCGGCATGTATATTGCCTGATAAGAAAATTGAAACTTCAGAGCACATTATGCCAAATATGTCATTGTGTTGATTGAGAAAGAGTGTCTGCATTACATAGTTTGTCCACCAGAGAGCGCTGACTGATGTCCAGATCAGTTCAGATCCTGCCCACAATTCTTTAAAACATGTGGGATCCCTGTCTAAACAAAAATGTTTGTTATGTATATATGAATATACATCCGATGATATTCTGTTAATTGACTCTTTTGTTATTTTAATATTCAAATATTGGTGCATCCTAGTGGTGAAGGTGCATAATGAAAATTGTAGCGTCCCTGATTCAGTTCCAATTGACGTTTTAGGTTGAATGGAACTGATCAAACATGGCCTGACACACAAAAACAAGCATAGCATGTGAAAAATGTTCAAACAGAAGTCTTTGTGACATGATGAGTTGTTGTATTATGTTTGAGCATGACTTTACAGGAGTCTAACACTTTTTCCTCACTCTCTTGTGTTTGCTTTCAAAAAGGGAAGTGAAAAGGTTTGTTGTGTCTCTGCTCTGTGCTTCAACATCGTGTGTGTGCCTGTGATGCTACAGTATTGCTTTAAAGGACCATTTCTAAATCATTAGACTCAAGAAATAAATAGCATTTAGCAGCTAAATGCTGACCATAATGAATTTGTGATGGTAAAAAAATAAAATAAAGTGCACTGTCACGACTAACGTTGCCCCGGGCTCAGATGTAGCATCACACTGCTGAGTCTGTCTGTAGTCTTTTATGCCAAGCATTTATTTTCAGCACACTTTACAGGGCAAGAAATGAACACCAAGTCACACAGTGTGAAATGTGGATCGTAGGTGGTTTCTATTACTGTCTAACACCTAAGCAGGTCACAATACTTAAAGTTAGTCATTTTTGTCTCTTCTGTTGCCTGTGAAGTTTATACATAATGTGTGAGAACAGTGCATACAAAAGCCAATTTCTTGCCCTGATTAAACACTATAATGTCTGTGTGAGATGTGGCTGCAGCGTTTGTTAACCTGTGCTGGTCTGCTGTCTGTTTAGTTGGGTCGGGACCTGCAGCAGTATCAGAGTCAAGCAAAGCAGCTCTTCCGGAAACTCAATGACCAGAGTCCCACACGCTGCACATTAGAGGCGGGATCCATGGCATTTCAGTGAGTATGAAGAATTACCCAAAGAACTTAATATTCTGATGTTAAATACACAATGGAATTCTGCATTAATGTCTGTCTCTCGACCCACAAACTGCCCATACACACTTTGAGTTTTAAATCTTATCCCTTTCCTGGTTCTCTTTGCAGCTATGTTATAGAGAAAGGAGTGTGCTACCTTGTGCTGTGTGAAGCCAGCTTCCCCAAGAAGCTGGCCTTTGCTTACCTAGAAGACCTGCAGGCAGAGTTTCATGAGCAGCACGGAAAGAGAGTGCCCACAGTATCCAGACCTTACTCCTTCATCGAATTTGGTAAGAAAAAAACATGCAAGTGAAGAGGGTGGGTGAAGAGTTGACATTAAATACGTGCAATGAGAGTTTTAAGCATGTAGTTCTTCTGTCACACCACTGATGTCAAAACCATCAGAAGCCTCTTTCACACATAGTTCCTGGTAAATTACTGAGATAACCTTTCAGGCACCGTTAGTGACTCACTACTCACACATGCAGCTACATTCAGGATGATTTCCATCGTGCTATTTTTCACACTTGCCATTGTAAATGCCTGAATAGATGGGGCAAAGGACAGTCCAGCAGATGGCGGTCGTGCAACACTTATGGATGCCAAAAACTCTGCATGGGCTGAGAGGAGCCTGCTTATTTCTGAATTTGTCCAGTTTCAAGCCATTCTTGGAAAAAAGGGAGCTTCTTTTCAGGCAAATGAACTTGCATTTTTTGTTAATTATCAAATCACCTGTAAAAGCATTGGCAGGCAACAGTAAACTACTAGCAGATTCAAATACATCATCAGCGGAGTCTTGTGAGTTATTCGCTCGCTCCATGTGAAAGTGTCTTTCATCAGACGGACATGATATTGCAGAAAATGTTCATGAACATTTCAGGGACAGACTGTTGTTATGTTGTATTACCATGAATAGCTATGGAAAAAAAACCATGACTTTGCCTGAAGTGGGTGTATTTATACACATACTGATAGCCATTATCTTGCTTTTTTGCAATCATTATGTAAATAAGCATCCATCACTTTCTCCAGTAATTTACTTAGCGTCAGGCAATTTACATTTGTTTGTGTCTGTCGTCTTGGGGTCGGGGGGTATCCCAGATTTTGCAATATGGATCCTCTTGCGAAAATGAATATCATTTAAGTTATGTAGTATCCATCAGGGAAAAGATATTGTCAAACATGCAGACACAACAGTCTGGGCTAAATGTCATCTTCACTCCACTACTCTGGGAGGTTCTCTGCAACTGCTTTTACTATTCGTCTTTTCTTCGCCAGACACCTACATTCAAAAAACCAAGAAATCGTACATTGACAGCCGAGCGAGGAGGAATCTGGGCAGCATCAACACAGAGCTCCAGGATGTACAAAGGATCATGGTGGCTAACATAGAGGAGGTCCTGCAGAGAGGAGAGGCTCTCTCTGGTAAGTCTCATGTTATCTCAGGCCTCTCTTGAGGTCAAACTGAATCAATACGCATTTCTACACTGACTGCTACAAGCATGAACCCTCCTCTATTTCACACTTTGATCCGATTTTGATTTTATGTCTACATCTGTCTCTCCTTCCCTTTTCCTTCTCCTCTTTCTTATTTTGTTTTGAACTCCCTTTCCTCCGGTTTCTCCTCCCTGCAGCGCTCGACTCCAAGGCCAGCAACTTGTCCAACTTGTCCAAGAAGTACAGGAGCGATGCCAAGTATCTGAATACCCGCTCCACCTATGCCAAGCTGGCAGCCGGCGGTGTTTTTTTCATCATGCTCATTGTCTACGTGCGCTTCTGGTGGCTCTGAGAGGGAAAGAGAAGAAAAGGAAGGAGGAATTGAAGTGGAAAATGAGCTGCGACGTGTCCGCAGACTAAAAAACAGGATCCCTGACCTTAATAAGACTTTACAGACATACCACCGCCCATGTTGTTGCTTGATCTGAATATAAATTATGTCATAATACACAGTTTCATTATTAGCAATTACACAGTAGTGCGCTAGTTGTTGCCCTGAAGATAGGAACAGGAAGTGTGTGTGTGCGTGTATGTGTGTGTATGAGAAGGTGATTTGTGTGCAAGTGTGGAGGAAAATTGAAGAGAATACATTTCCTGTTTTGTGAGTTTTCGAACCTGTACTGTACTATAACATGACCGTTTGATTTAATCTTGTATAATGTCTAATGATACGGAAAAGAGAAGAAAAAAATGGAGAAAAAAACCCATTTAATTTATCACACATTTATTTTCAGCACGTCATATGGGTATTGTCTTTCATTAACATTATAATGATAAGAGTGATGGTATCATGAGTCTGGATAGATATGGAGAACATCACATTAATCCTTAGTCAGTTGAATATCCTCAGAAATGATGTAGATAATTTAAGTAGACTGTTTATTGTTTTGTTGTTTGTTTTTGTTTTTGTTTTTTAAGATACTAAATGGAAGCCTTTCAAATGCTATTTTACCCGTGTCTGATTTGGCACGTCAATGACCCTGAATAACCTGACTTCAACAGAGTGTATTCATGCCCTCTTGCACCGTGACTGTGTGGACATGCACCTTTCTGTTGACAGGCATAAAAACGAACAAAAAAAGATTTGATGTCCGGTTGGGTCCATTTATTTTGTATAAAGTTTACACAAATGTAGACTCAATTTAAAAGTCGATTTGGGTTGAGAGGAAGAGTCGCAGGTGTTAGGGCAGCTGCTGTCTGCTCACAGCTGGAAAGGACACCTCTTTTTCTGTTCTGTCTGCTTATCTATGAATAAAAACATTTGCACAAAGCATACTTCCTGTCAGAGGACCTTGAGTTGAACTGATGATTATCAGGTGCTCTTCCATTGGAAATGCAAATCAAGATGCATGCCTTGTGAAGTCTGGGTGAAATTCTCACTGTTACTGAAGTCATATGCTGTATGCAAGACTTCAGCTGCTTTATTTCAATATTCTGAGTGGACTCATCTAAGACAGTAAGTTGCCATTTCAACTCAGCAATTAGTCTTTAAATTGATTATGCTTTGTCAATCAAATAGTGTGAGGATTCACCTTTTTCCTATTGTCTTTTGAGTAATAGCCACCATGCAAAACGCCTCTGTCTATATATCGGGGAAAAACACCAATTAAAAAACACAAAGTCACCCTCAAATTCTGAGCTAGAACCTCCCAATTAATGTATCATTGTATTATACTGATGAAGTGTTTTTAAAGAACTACAGAGGGTTTCTAGGGAAATTAGTTAGGAATATTTACAGACTAAAGGTTTTTATGTGGATTTCCAGAAATCTCTATGCTTCAACCTAATGCTACATCCTTAGGGTTTGCCACTGAAAACACATTCTGATGATACCACTCTTGACCAGCAGGTAGAGTGCTTTGCTTTCTGTTGCACTGACAGTTGAAAACTGAGATCTCCCTGACTTGCAACTTCTGCTGCTGACAGAGGCCTTCTGTTAGCTGAGCTCCAAATCATAGGTTCTTTTTAAAAGATGGGGAAAAATATAGGCTGCAGCTTCCGGGGGTAAGAGAAAGAGTAAAAATACAAACTGCTGCAGATGCAGGTTTCTAGCACATAACAGTAAAGGCAAAAAAACTGGTATTGCAAGCTGACAAAGCAGCAGCTTGAATCCTCAACTTGAGGTAGAACAGGAAATGTCAGAGAGAAAATGAGAAGCAGCAGAGGGTAGTGTGCCAAAAAAAAACCGCAGGGCACAAGCTAACCTTTTCACCTCTCGAAGGAAGCTGTTATTTGTGAGTTTGGCCTCAGTTATCTTTTATTTGTAATCTTGTTCACCTTAAACAGTTTTGATTTCCTGAAAGATACCTTTAGTAAATCTTCCTTTTATTAAATATTGATTACTGTTTGTGTTTCTGTTATACTTGTGAGCCATTGTGTGTGACACTGTGCTTTTTTCTTTTCGAGCAGATCAGAACTATGCTTTTCGACAATCAATATTTATACTGCATTATTAGTACTAGTAATCGTTAAATTTCTTCATTTCATCATCATCATTTTAATATAGAAAACAGTTTAGCTTTCTAGGACAAGCTGACCACTAAAATTGTGGTGTAAAAATATAAAACACTGGTGACTTTCCAGACACAGAAAAGTATATAACGCTTGAATTTCCTATTGCCTAATATTTTGAATAGTATTGATATTTTAACTGCAGAGTATTAGTGATTTCCCAACATTGCCTGCATTCTGTTTTTCCACTGAACGTGATTACAGTACATTTTCTTCCTCTGTCACACATGCGCAAGTCTTTCAAAGAGCCTTTCTTGCACAATCAAGGTTTGTATTTTTGTTAAGTCATACACATCTAGATTCTGCTGGGGGGGGGGGGGGGGGGTAAGGAAGTGAACCATATGGGTGAAGTTAAAATCCATGTGTGTGTGTGTGTGTGTGTGTGTGTGTGTGTGTGTGTGTGTGTGTGTGTAAATGTCACAGTGATTAAAGAGAGGACAACGTACCCCACTCTTACTCCAGCACTTTCTCTCCTTCTTCTGCAGGTTACCATAGCAACAGCGAGTGTGTGACAGTCATGTGAAAACGAAGCTGATTGGATTAAAATACTTTGTGTGATCAGGGGTCAGGAATACGGCGCATGTACTAAACACACACATGGCCAGATTTAAACACACACACAATCCAAGATGGGTTGAAAGGTTGCTGTGTCTTCTATACATTTATGAGCTCTCGTGAACTAAACCTGTGGTGTGTACTACTGCCACTTCCTGTCAAATACACAGACACAACCACAAGACTGTCCACCCACACTCTTCTCCTTTCTCCTGAAGCTTGTGCAATCTTAAAGAAACAGGACATTAAAAGAGCACAACCTTGACCTTCACCTTCATCCAATTCGTCTCAAAGTCACCAGGACACAGTCAAGCATGAAGATTCAAAGCCAGCCAGAGAGTTTCAGTCATGTTTCTGGCAGATTGGCATCATGTAAGCTTTTAACTTTTGTTGAGACAAAAATGCAGACAGCATGCTCAGTTACAAATTCATTGATCCTTCCCCTTGTGCCCTATGTCCTCTGACCTTCACAGATATGATCTTATTAAATGAGATGCCAGACAGTAGAGGAAAGGAGTCTGTCTGGCTGCATTGCAAACTCTCTAAAAACTTCATCTACTTAGTGAACCTTAGTGACCTCGCCCTCTGACAGGAAATGACAAAAGTGAAGAAAAAAACCCCTTAGATAATTTTACCCAATGCTTCATATATAATTACTGTAAATTCCTGCTAGACAGTTCAAAAGAAACATTACAGATTTACAAGAACAATACTTTTTTCTTTTTTTTTTTTAAAGAAAATGCTTTCCTAGCCCCCCTGAATATTGCTTGCATATCCAGTGTTTTAGTCATTTACTGCTAAGTTTCCCACTGTACGTGTGAAGTGTGGTTGGGAGGTGCAGTATGAAGCAGACCACAAAAAAAGGATATTGTGTCCATCTCGTCTTCTGTGATGACTGATAAAAACTTATTTCATCCCAGCTTCCCACCTCATCCCAGCTGCTTCCCCGTCTCTTCCCGTTCATCATCTTCTCTCAAACTTCCCTTCTGGTCCAATCAGAGCAAAGGGAAGCTGCAGAGACAGCAGCTGTATGGCAGAGGAGAGGGTCATAAAACGCAGAAGGCTGAAAGAGGAAGTAAAAGGACCTGGTGAGTTATTGCCCCCCAAACGTACACACGGGGCCCTGGGAACCGGGAACTTCTCACAGGGGGGGTCAGTGTGGAGTGCGGAGCAGGGCTGTTCCACAGGCCTCGACCTGCGCTGCACGCTGTGTATTCTTTATCACCTCATCGCAGACCACTGATGACCCATCACACCTTGCCGTCATAATTCTGCATGAGTCTGTTTAAAAAAGAGCGGACCTTTACATCTGTAATAAAACTGATGTAATAAATTATCTTTTTCCCAGCAACACATATTTACCCAACATCTCACCCTGATTGCTAGAATTGCCCTTTAGGTGTGTGAGAATAGCTATGCCATGAACAACAACAGGATATAGAGTGGGAACAGAAAAATCTATGAAAGTGAGAAAAAGGAGGAACAAGAGATATTCACACACATAAATCTATGTCACTCTGGAGGAGATGCTTCACACGATACCTGAGCAGAACACACCTACAGTATGTCGTCTGCATTTTCTGCATTATTGTGTGTTGTTAGTCCTAGAATAACAGTATAACGCACTGCGCATTAAAAAACTAAAACCATAGATTTTTTTCTCTGTTGCTTCTCGGCAATTCACATTTGTCTCTCCATTCCTTTTAAATAGATAACATTGTTGGTTTATTAATAGTTTCATATCTGGCACACAAGCACACACACACACAAAGCTGAGCTGTGCCTGTGAGAGCTGTGAGGGCTGAAGTGTGAATTCCAGCCATGCCTGTCTTTTAGCAGCTTGTGAATTTATGATACAATTAACCCTGGAAGATACGCCGAGCACACTCACTTTACACTCTCACACAGCTTTCAGCGTGCACAGTAACGTTCACACCGAAAATTACAGGAAGAAGCTCAACCCAGTTTTGATACCGTATAAAATAATCACCAGATGATGTCAGATACCTAAAGTAGGAAAACTTTTGAAAGAAATTAAAACAGTATAAAAGAGTGAATACACTACTGACTAGAGATAGTGTTTAATACCTTCCATTTTTGTCTGTAATGCAGCAAATGCACATATGCTATGCCTGTGTGGTAAACATCATGGACTGAGGCAGATTAGTTTGACCTCATGCACCCTCGGGCAGAGACCAAGGCATGATGGAAGAGCGTCTCAGTAACATGCGTGTCAGTATTTTTGGATGTCTATGTTTTGGTATTAGTGTGCATACGTGCGTGCTTATATGTGTCCCTGTATGTGTGTTAATGTATGGGAGAAAAAACTCGGGTGTCCTTGGATGGGAGTTGGCAGAACTGAATTTGCCTCTCTTGAGACCTCAAATCCAAATATGATCAGCAACAGAATGTGTACATTTCTCATGGTGAATTACTTGCAGAGGTCACATGTGTTGATTTCAGGTCTTTTACTATTCATCCTTTTATCTAAATCAGTCCCCACCATCCAAATATACCTTCACCCTTAATGCAAATTGCAGCAGCAACTGTCAAGGCTAAGGTGTTTTTCCACTGATGCAGAGTCATTTAGTAGTAAGTAAGTAAGTAATAGTTCTAATCTTTCACCTTATCTTACAATGATTCTCAAAATGTGACACCAACGGTTGTTTTTGTGAGTCAAATCAAGACTACTGTTAACATCCTTTCACCCTCTTTACTGCCATACTGTTGCTGCACATTAGCAAGCATGTGTGTTTTCATTTACACCTTTATTTCATTTACATCTCTCTATTTGCTTTCTGCAGCAGACAGTAAACCTTTATTAATCACAGAAGCGCAGTTCTAGACGGCAGAGGAATGTTTGCGCTTCTCACACAAATATGGGTTTTGTATGCATGAGTGCATGGCCATTGTGTGTGCATATATCCTATCAGAGTATGCACAATCTGTTTCCTGGTCATCGCCTCAGGTAGTGGAACTTAAAGGTATTACATAGTATAGTCTTAACCTGTGTTTCTAGCTTAGCGACTTGCTCCTCTGCACAAATCGAACCATCAAATCTGAACTCTCTGCTACAGTAGGATGAGTTAAGGATACCTTCATCAGTGATAATGTCAGTGAAAAAATGCAAATGTGCCAGTCAAGCTACATGTTGACCTTAAGTTGTTTGTAACTAAGGGAGTTGGAAAAGCATGGTGGTGTTTTGTATGTGTGTCAGTGTGGGTGTGGGTGGAGAGTATAAACATGGAAGGATCCAGATGACAGTGCTGGGGCCGTTATTTTCCCACAGTGCAGTATAAATAGCCTGCTAGTGTGGGGTGACGGTGGGCAGGCAGGGGCGCTCAAGGGAGGATCCCGTCCGCACACAGCACATTCCTGTCCACCTGGCCCTGCCAGAGCCATAGGTCACCTTACAGTATGTGTTCCTAAACACAAACACACACATACAAACACAACCAATGCATACACACATCCCTCCTCGTCCTCCTCACACCTTTCCTTCATCACCTGTTGCCTCACCTCTCTGCCAGCTCCCCTTTTCTCCTCATCAGGGACCCCCTGGCTGGCTGAGGCCACTATACACATCACGCTTGGTCACATTGGGGCACTAAGGCTCGCCAACTCTCCACCTTTGACCACTGTGGAACGCCATGACGCACACGTTCACTCACACACACACTATCTCTGTATCTTGCACAAACATACATACAGAATCCTTGCTTTCTCCAAGGAAGTTGACCCATGCAGATTGCTACTTTAATGAAACTTTATGCTCTAAGTCACAGGATATCAAGCTCTAATGAAATCTACTGGAGATGGCATTATAGCTTTTTCCTGCGTCATGTTGCCTGTTGCCTGCAGCATGACGCTATTGGCTCAGTAATGGTTTACAAAGTGATTCATCAGCTTCACAGCTCACAATTTATCAACTAATTACTGCCTTTGACAACAACATATGCCTTTATCTATAGCTACTCTGAACTGCTTTTATTGTAATATATCAAAATTTAAAAAAAAAAAACTTCCACAGGTATGTTTACTTTCTTTTGAAATGGTCCCATGACTGAACACGTAAATGATTACACTGATTTAGTGCTGATCTGTGTGCCTTTTTAAAAAAAAATTATGCATGCGTTATCTGCTGTTATGTTGACATTTGGCTCATATAACCTTAGGTTCACACAGGAAAATGATTTCCTGTGATTAAATAGTTGGAAACCCTTTTATCGGCTCTGCATCATGTAAATTAGACACTGTGTGGCTTCTCATCTTGATGACCCCACTCTGGTGGCCAAACTTTCCCTGTTGATGCTTTTAGCAAGGAGATCTGAAACTTAACTGATCTGATATTTGCCAATGTCTTACTTATTATGGTCACAGCTGCAGAGCAGTACCGTCAACTTGAGCTACCCTGATTTTATTTTTAAGAGACACATGTAAAGCTGTCTAGATGCTACTTCTTTTGCAGCAGTCAAAACAGGGCAGTCAGAAAGGAGGTGATAATCAAGCCTAAATATACCCCCTTTAGCTTCCTGTCCTCCAGATCTGCTTACACAGTAAAGACGACATTCGATAAACGATGCTTCCGCCACAACATGTGCAAGAGTCTTGGTGGGGGGCACAGAGGGCATTAAAACTTAACACCCACAGCTTTCATGAGGTTCATGAATGCTCATCTCAGAAGGCCAGCAACAAATGCATACTACCCAACCCGTCTCTTAACGAAAACTGATCTGAGGGAAGCATACTTATCTGCTTTAAAAGATAACAGAGTTTTTTTGCTTGGGTTTTAGAGCAAAAAGTCAGTAAAGTGTAACCCAATAAAAGCCATCAGAACTACTTCATGTCATTCACAACTGTTTATGGAAGCAAATCAGCTGCCACAGCAGGGTAATGAAAAGTGAATCAGTCCCTGCCACTACTAATTATAGAAAGGCATCATATATACACTTCAGACTGACTCTCCCGCTTGCTATCTTAGAACGTAAAGACTGAGAGACGTTCTTCTTAAATGACAGGCGCTGATTCGGTTTCCCATGGCTATCATGTCAGGGGGAAAGATGGCGTGTTTATGGTTAAGGGGAGTGTACATGTACACGCACACACAGACACACACGCATACCCTCGGCCTCTCTCTCTCTCTCTCTCTCTCTCTCTCTTCTCTTCTATCTGCCCCCCGAACACCATGTTCTGCAGTATAAATCTACTGGCTGACAGCTGGAGTCACCCTGACTGATGAGCTCCAAATCAGCGTGAAAAGCCCCAACGTTGATGAAAGCAGCTCTCTGACCAACATGGCAGAAGCCGATGGCTCTGATCCAGTTATATTACTACCCTGTGGTGAACAAAATACTAACACAAATACAAAAAACTCACACTCATGCAGGGGATCCAAAACTAAAGTTCTTGTGACACACCCAATGATTTCCATTTGTTTCTGGCAGCCCTGACTGAAAATAAAATAAATTTGTAATGTAGTTTGTCAAAGTGTTCACTACTAACAAAAACTCTAATTATCTAATATACTTTTGTTTCACCAGTCTGATAAAACTGGGGCGTTTTTGCCATCTAAGTCAAGAGATTAGAAGCTGGGGTCACTGATGCATTTAATACAAATGTGGTTCAAAAGGATTTAAAGTCTCAGTGAGACTTTGTTTGTTAATGCTTTATTTTTTCTTATTTGAAACTATGTCAGACTTCTGTAGCAGAAGGTCTTTCATCAGCGCAATGGCAAGGAGGAACTAATCAGTGTTTTCTGCTCACGAGGCAGATCCACACCCTTCCTCACCCCATCTTCCCAAACTATAGAAGTCCACATCTGGAGTGACATCATTAGGAAAACAGTGCTGCAGACAAACTGATCCTCTGAAGTGATTTATATCACATTATTACTAGCTTACATGACCAATGGTTCAACCGTGAAAAACGAGATTTATCAAAGTGTATGAGAGGAGAAATCTGAATTGAATTTACCATCTAACAATCTGGTCACAACAAATTACAAAATAGAAATGCAGAAGTAAGGAATAGAACTGAGAAAGTGGTGCATCTGTGGCAGTGGATTTATATGTTTTGTTGAGAGATAAGAAGAATAAGCAAACACAAGACATGGTTTATCAACAAAAACAGCGCCTGACCAAATGCCTGAACAGCGTTTGTTGTCCTGCCAGCACCTGACACCCAACCACGCATTGAGAGCTAGAGCTTGACATTGGCCACAGCAACAAAAGCATTGTCAGTACAGACCCCTGAGGAGATCAATTTGCTCCCCCCGGTCCCAGGCCTTTCAGCAGGGTTGAATAGAGGACAGAGGGCCGGTCGCAGCGGCAGGAGGCTCGGCAATGTTTCTCTAACAGGGTGTAAAGACAAACAAATCACTGGGATGAGACGTGGTCTTGTTATTGCGACGAGCCAGTGCTTTACACCTGGATCATTCTGGCTGATAAGGGATAATTAGTTTGGGATTACTAACAGTTTATGAAGCTAGTGTGAGTGTGTCTATCTGTGAGTGACAGAATAAAGGGCAACGCTGGGGGTTTCCTGTTTTAGATGTATAAGCACTAAAGTCAACCTTGATGTAATCAAACAAGATAATCTACTGTCAAGTATTTTTCTTCAAGTAAGCCATAACTGTAATCTGATGATTAGTTTCTGCATTAATCACCTGATTAAAAAAAAGAAGAAAAAAGAACAAAATAGTGAAAAACGTCATCTGCTTTCATCTCAAACTCAAATAAATTCAATTTAAAACTTATTTTAAAGGAAAAACATTTCACAACATTCTCACATTTTAGGAACTAGAAGTGTTTGGTACATTTTTTGCCAATCCACTAATGAATTCAACTGTCATGATAATATTTTTAAAAAAAAGTTAGATAATAATAATCGTTTGCCTTGTAATGGTAGGCCTATAAGTTTTCATTTTTGGGAAAGATTGAGAAATTTGCTTCTTCTCACACATTTCTTACGATATTACTAATTCTTTTTAAAAAAAAGAAAAAGAAATGAGATCCTCCCCACAAAAAGGCCTTAATAACTTTTCGCACACTTACATCTTAGAAACTGTTGCTCAATATGACACTTGAAGGCGGTAGAATGAACACTGATTAGAGAGCTCACCTGGATTTACTCACCCGCCTATCTTTACTTTTATTTGCTTGCACACAGTAACTAAAATGTTGTTGTATGGGTCTTTGACAAGAAAAAAAGCGTGAAAAGTGTTGATTCATTTCGTGTATAAAATATATAGAGGTATTTTGGAGCTTAGTGGGACATGTTTTGCTTTTATCTACTACCACTCTTTCTAAACTCATCTGTCCAAAATACCTGAACGCTGCAACTGTAACGACATAGAAACCTGGTGCTCAGTCTGGCATAAAAAGCCACGCTTAAGCAGAAAGCTAGTGGAGTGTGGGTGTTAAAAGACATATCGGGAAAAAACGTGTAGTTCATGGGGAGGAGAAAAGAAAAAAACATCATTGAACGGGTTAATTTTGAGTCATCCAAGCTCCGAGAAGTAGAACAATTTGAGAAAAAAATTCCTCCGCCGCTGCGACACAGAAAAAGACAACTTCGAGTGTGCTGTTTTTTCCCCCGTTGTGTCCTGGATATAATCAACGATATATGGGGTAGTACGAATTTTATAAAGCGATTATAGACAATCAGAACTTAGATGTAAGCGTTTAAAAAGCTTTTGCCATCGTTTCAGCCCGACAATAGATCCCCTCTGACTTCAGCGGAAGGATACCTGTCTTGTGCCTCCCCGTAGGGACTTCAGTGAGTAGTGAGCGCAGAGAGGTGGGAGACTTTTCAGCGCCGTGTGTGACTTGTAAAAGTGAAATGTATGTGTATTTTTAAGTTTTTAACCTAAAGACAAAGAGGTCACACGTAAAAAAAAAAAAAAATCAACTAAAATGTTGTAACTTGGCACAAGAAGTCGTTTTTCATCTTTCTAGTGCGTGAGGCATTTCCAGCGAGACTTTTTGAGAACTAACCGACCGGGGAGACAGCTCAACTTTGGGCTGGCGACCTTATGTGGATTATACCAAAATATGGAGCCGATACCCGGTTTATCCTCGGGCAAATCACTAGTCTTCGTCTTCTGCTTCATTCAGCTTTCTCTGGGTAAGTTTCTTTTTACAATGTTGACGAATGTTTTGTCTTTTTTTCCCTAATACTTCATAACTTGTCATGATCACGTTTTGTTGCCTCTTCATCAGCCGACAAGGCGCTCATAGCATCTCTACACACACTGCGTACACTTGTGTCTTGAATAGCCAGGTGATTTGACTTGAAAAAGTTATGTTTGAAAAAGGAGAACACTTACCAGAAAGTAACTTTAGATAGAAGTCTAACTTGTAGCCAACATTAAAGCGTATTTTTAGTGATTTGGTGTTTGTGGCTTTTGAATAGGCACAGGTAACGCCATGGCCTTTCATCCAAACATTAACGCTAACTTAGCTAACGTAAAGTTACTTTGGCTTTATTGTAACATCCTGTTGGGGTTTAGTGCGTCACTACAAGGCTCACCTCTACTACTCTAGTAACGCTACCTTGCATTTTTCTGACTGCATTATCACTAACTATTATTTTATTATTAATACTCAAACACTCATTAACCATATTCACACAGTTTAAAAGACTAGTTAATTACACACCTCCACAAGGCCTCTGAAAGTGAAGCTAACTCGCACTGTGTCTGATTCAGAGGGTTATGGTCTGATTGATTTGGATACTATCGTCTACAACTGCTCTGTCTGAACAGCACAGCTGCCCAGATGTGAAACAGCGAGAGCGAAAGAATTCAAAATGGACACTTAACCATGTCTAGACTGCCCTGCTGAATCAGGAGAGCTGACAGTGACGAAGAAGTGGATAAAAGGCGGATCATATATACTCACCAAATATTCACCATTATAATCACAGTTAAATAGAGTTTCAGGAAGAAGCTAACTTTTTTTGGCAGTCAACAGTATTTGATTACCGTACATACATCTCTGCATTTTGAGTGAATTGTCAGGCAAGTTATCTCATTGTAAATGCCCTAACAGGTAAAATAGGTGAAATAGGTGTAAGTGAATTTGGGGAATGGTGAATTTGTCACCTTCTAAGAAAGAATCACTCTAAGGCACCTTTACTGTGATCTGTATAATTGGTAACAGGTTTAACATCCAGTGCACCTGTCTTTAATAAAGTACTAATTAGTGTCCTCTGATTAGACTCCATTAGCAACTCTTAATGTACATGTTTAGGCTTTGTTTAGGTCAGGTAACAATGAAGAATGAATTACTCTGAAGCAGTGAAAGGTTGTCTTGTATAAAAATTGCAAACAGCTTAAAAATGTCTTTGGGCATTGTGGCTCACACTATCATAGGTCATCTGCCAACAAGTTCTGGTAGACCAGCTTTGCAGCACATTAAACACACAGATAATGCTATCTGTCAATTCAGTAGTAGCACAAATATGCATCAATTTGGCTGTGAGAGGTCTTATTAAATGATAGTCTGTTTTAAAAAAAGAAGACGTAATAAACAGCATTCAGTTGTTCCTTGAGGCTATTGCCAGGAGTCTGTTTTGTAGGGTTGTTTACAAAGAGATTAGGCTTTAGCCATGACCAAATATGCTAAAATACAGAAAAGTACATTGATAAAAACTTTTAACTGACAGTTTACATTGATCTTTTTTTCCCCATAATGTGTAATTATATAATCTTAAATAATGGTATGCGTTTGGTCAGCAAATACAGAGGTACCTCTGAATTTCCTTGTTTTAATAACATAAAACCTTAATGCAAAATGTATTGGGGATCAGTTAAGTTTTATCTGCACTTACATTAAACAGAGACTAGGTGGGTTTACCCTGAATCTCATCTCATCACATGGTTGTCATATTTGATTACCTAAAACTAAATGTTGAATTTGACTTTTGGACAAGATGCATATCTCAAGAATCAGGCCTTAATTATTTTTCATTAAAGGCCTGTGCAATAGGAGAATGCTTTTAGTCTAATTAAGGGTGAAATTTACTAAATCTCACATGCTCTTTCAGCCCAGAGTTGATACACGCAGCTCTGCTATTCTTTCTCATGTTTTTTTCATGGACTATAGGTGACTTGTGAACAGAGAAGTTACACAAAAGAAGAAAAGACAATGTAAAAGTGCTGCAGGCTGTGCAAGGAGAAGCACTGGAATGTTGTTGGTGTTTGACATTCCTCCCTCTCTCTCTCTTTCCCTCCCTGTCTCTCTCTATTTCCCTCATTCCCTCTCTATCCCAATCTTTCTCTCCCTCTCTCTCTCTCACTCTGACACACACTCCCTGCCCACCATAATGGTCTTTTCCTTCCTGTCCCCATCCTCACCTTTCCCTTTCTCCTGCTAATGCTGAACCTTTATATTGTCAGGACACCATGCTATAGTCTATTTCGCCAAGCTGGTCACTGTAACAGTGGTTTTCTATATGTAAGGATGGCAGGGTACAGGGTGTTGCTTACCTTGATGACATGAAGGAGGTTTGAGGTCCCCAAGCTGCAATAAACTGCTGTCGCCTGCAGGCTAAATCTTACCAGCTCACTGTGGGTGTTTTTTGTTTTACTATTTGTTGTTTGTGATGTATAAAAACATTTTGCCAACAAAAAGGTGAAAAAAAAGTCTCAAAAATGTTGCTGTGTAGACGGATTTATATCAAACAAGGAGTTGGGAGTTGGTTACTAAACACTGTGACAAATATGGCGGCACTTCCTATAGCTGCTTTATGATAAACACCTGCCAGACGTTTGCCAGTGAAAAGATTTTATTTTGAAGCTGTTGGTTTGCATTAGCGGTATCTTAAAATGACAGTTACACTTCAAACATGGCAAATGAAAATAGATCAAAAACAAGCTGCAATCTGCTGAACATAAATGTCCAAAAAAAAAGAGCCTTCTGTCCTCTCGTCTGCAAGATCACAACCAAACCAATTAATTTAGAGATCACAGCTCAGTTGAGGTTTGACCTCACCTCTACAGAGGACCGCAGTCTTGCAGACCACAATAATGAGGCCCTGCTGTGAAGATGCATGGGAAATGCATTTATAATCACAACATTGCACGCAGCAGTATGACTAAAGCATGTTATTCCTGACGTGGTGGAAATTGGTCTTAATACCCCCCCCGTGCTACATTAATCAGCAGAATTTATATTGTCTTACGACGGCACTGTCTGTATTTCCTAAGTCCTGGTTGCAAAAGGTGGTTTGTGACACATTCCTAAACTACTTTAAACAACATACCAGAAGGTTCACTGTCATTTGTCAACAAGTCTCTGCGGTTCGTTTAGCGTATTAAACTTCATACGTTGCTTATACTAGATGTAAAAAAAGAATGAATCACACTTAGGTAATTCATGATTTTGCGGCTTGTAAACATATTTCTGTGTTGATGCAGGAACACAGTTAATAGTACAGTCTGATTCTTGAGGAGGCGTGCCATCTTTATGGCACACGACATAGTGTTGCCCCCCTGGTGTGGGCATGTGTATGGTTGCATATATTTGCAGAGTGCAAACAGGAGACAGCTGACATGCGTGTGTGTATCTATTTGCGTGTGTGTATGTATCGCATTGTGGATACAAACTGACAAAGGCCGGCGATTGTGCCGCCCATGGTTTACTTGCATCTGACCCAAGCTGGTGCCTGGTGTGAAATGTGATTTATCTGCACCATGCTTCGCCCCGCGTTCTGAAAACAAAGATATTTATTGAGCTGCCCACAACACTACATTATTTAATGACCACTGGCTCTACCCACTGCCTTGTGGCTTAAGACATCCTCCCTGTGACACCCTCCTAGCTTTCTCTTTGGTTTTGTTCTTTTCTCCCCTTGTCTGCAGTCTCAGTGAGATACACTTGCCTTTGCTACAGTGTGTTCATGTTATATTCAGTCTTCCTTCCCCACCCTTTTGATTAGTAGTGTAGTTATGCGGCACGTAGACCGCCTCCGGCAAGGACGCATCTGCATGCACTGGACCACTAAATGCTCCGGCTGGTGGGTGACGTGGTGGGTGAAGCACTGCGAGTTGGACAGTGCTGGGTTTTGCCTCGTCTGTTTCCAAGCAGGAAAAAATGGCGGCCTGGTCAAAATCGTTCTGATATAGCAGCTAAAATATGTTTCTGACAACATTTGCCATACCTATCAGTCACTGTGAGTGCCTGATACATACACACAAACATGGACTCTTGCAAGGTCTTGAATTTGAAATGCATAGCGCAAGGTGAAAGTCAGAGTTACAGGCCTTTCTCCATTTTGTGTCACAGTGCTAATGCAGAGACGGAGCAGTGCCTGCTTAACCATTGTGCTCGTTGTGACTTTGATCCTCACGCATTAAATAAAAGCCAGTCAAAATGTGAATGAAGCTCAATGCCTTCACTGCACGAACCGCATGCACTGTTACTATAGGAGGTGGTGTATGCGGCTGTGAAGGTCGAGGGGATTACAGAGCGTTGTGTCTGCACTGTTGAACAGGTTAGCAAATTAACAGGGAATTACTGTGGCCTGCATTCCTTGGCCCACACAGCCCTGTAATCCTGGAGACAAGCAGGCAGGGCGCATAGAGTAATGAACCAAGCAGGCCACATCAGGTACGAGAAGAAGGGAAACCACACAGAAAAGCTTCAAAAATAAATCCTTAGTAATAATAGGCCGGAGGATTGATTTTGTCCTGTGGTTGAGTGGTGGTTTATAATCAATCTGATTTGAGTGTTTGCATGTGGATGTGAATTACCTAGCGTATATTTGTCTGTCCTGTCTCTTTTTTCACATTATTTCACTATTTGGGGGGGAAAATAGAGAGAAGTCTTTAACATCTGTTCAAAATAAGCCAGCGGAAATAATTTGCAGTGGTTAACCAACCATGAATCTTGATATGAGAATAAAAAAATCTCATATTGAGATATGTTAATTAAGATACTGGTGTTTAACTCAGATAACTACCACATACCAACAAGTAAAATGTTATCACAGTCTGTAGCATGACATCTGAAATAAATGAGAACAAACACTCTTGACTTTTATCACATGCGTCATAAAATCGCAGCTTATTAACACTTAGATAATACTGTGATCATTATGAATCTTGTACATACTGGCCATGGTCAGCCCTACGCCACGTCTCAGTTTGAGTATTAAAGAGAGATTGACAAAGCCTAAAATTAGTCCAAGCTACAGTTTAAATTATATAAAAATGAAGTGAATGTAACTAAACAAGTCTGCCCAATAGTGTATATTTTTCTATTTTTTTATCATAACAAAATTGTTTTGAAAGAGCAAAAAAGTTTGGACATGAATGAGCAAAGGAAAGTCCCCAAATGTATCTGGTCTGCTCTCACACTTTATATCTGTCTCTTTCTCCCTCAAACACACACACACAGGCAAGCCAGCAGTGTGTCAGTCCCGCTCGATAAACACTCAGCTTTGGATGAAAAGCAGGGCATATGTCTCAGCTGGGGGGTCAGCAGGGTAATCAGTTTTTGTCCTGATCTTAATCAGATTTCATCAGTTGAAACTATGGTTACTTTATATGTGTTATGCTAGTCTCATGCAGTTCTTTTGCATAAGTTCAGGAAAAGGTTTCAGTGATTTAATGTCGGGCTTCTGTACCTGGAGTGCAGCGCATTATAGAAAACAAATAACTAGAATCAGTGATCACACGCTTTTGGCGTTTCTGTCACCACCCTCAAGCCAAACCTGACCTCGGACAATAAGACCTTAAAGCCCTGGCTCGGTTCGTCTGCTCAGTTCTTCTACCGTATGTGTGGGCCAGTAAAGCTTCCCTCAGGGTAATGGTGTTTAGTTTGAGCCTCATCTCCCTCCTACCATGCTGAGCGAAGGGTATTTTATTGCAAGTTACCATGACGACTGTTTGGCCTGCTGGATATAGAGGCTTGTACAGCAATTCCAGGAAATGGGGTTACTTCCTCACTCAGCGCGAACAACTTCCTGCCCTCTGCTGTATGGATGTGTGCCAGGGCTCAGGGACACTCATTCGTGTGCAGTCTTTGTCTGTAGTTTCGTAATTACTTCCCCATTGCAATCCTTAACTATTAGCTCAAAGCCCGTCCATCTCACTTGTATTTTCTGCCTCCTTCACCCCTCCTCTCCCTGCCTCGTTGACAGTCACTCTCCCTCATTGTTTTTTTCTCCTCGTGACATTGCTGGATCTCCCGGGGGACCTGCTGTGGTGTCTGACAAAGCAGCGGCGAGTGCTGAAGGAGGGACCGGCGTAATGCCAGCTGAACAAAAACTAACCAGACTCCCCCCTCCATTTTGTTATCTAAACCATTAAGGGCTGTGATTTCTGTCTTCTCTTTAAAAATGACTTTTTTTCCACACTTAAGGCTCAGTTTTATCAGATTTATACAGAAAAATATCTTGGTTCCAAAAGTATTTAAAAGTAGTTGTGGTCCCTGCTGTAAGAAGAAACATTTCACTGCAGTTTACAAAAACCAAGACCCTCTTGTAATAGGGCCAACTCAATAAATGCCTTCAGTAATAGAAAGCAAAAGGAACATTTGAAAGACTTGCCCTGAGTTGCTGATTCTGCACAAGAGTCCCTCAGAATAACAATATCCTGTAACTGTATATTTTATAATAAAAGCAAATAGCTAACAGAGTGCTGGGAACTCAACTTAAAAATGTCACTTTTTGTATTATTTTCACCTGTTATAATATTCTAAATAAACAAACAAGGACTGAAAGCCACTGGAAGCTGCCAGATTTCTGCTGTGCACAATACTGGGTGGGTACGTTGAAGCAGTCTGCTTTACAGCTTCGACTGGGTAATAAGTGTCATCCTTACTTATGTTGATGACAATGACGAGGCTCACCTTTTCTCAATACTCTAAACACACGGGAAAGTAGAGAGTGACTCACCATGTTGAACCCTGCAGCTGGACGGGGTTATATCAGGTGAACATTGGCTGATTACTTAACTGACAAGTTTTATATTGTCCAAAACCCGTGACCATGATATTTGAAGTAGAGTGCGAAAAAAGTGGGAATTATGTATTCATTATGTGTTTTTGTTTTTTAATCAAACGTCTCTTCTGGACCACTTGTACCTTGTGGTGTAGGGAGTGGGTTGACATGCAAAATCAGCGACTTTGTGGTTACATACACCTCAGACACCTGCACTATTTATATCCTTACTTTTAGGCTATCTGGTGGAGTGCAGGTGTGACATAAAATATTTTTCTAGAGTAGAGTAACCCAAAGCAGGTACCATGACATCAACAAGTTTAGATCTTTTTTTTCTTTTAATGACATCCTTGAGTGAGACGTTTTTGGCTTCTTCTTTTTTCTTTATAAATGTGTGTATAACAGGTGGATGGAAACCTTTTTGCTACTGCTTGGATGAACTCTCTGATTTTCCAGGCAGCAGCTCAGTGAATAGTTTTCTTTTTCCACACACTGAAACTCCTAGGCGATCCTTTTGCTCCTCACCAGGCCAACAATGGGCGTCTAAACTATTTAAATCGACCAGATTAGTTTTATCTTCCTTTTTATATTTACATAGCGTGTATTATTGTATATTAGTTTTTCCATTATTCTTCACGTCAGCAGCAATTTGTTATATTGTTTGTAAAATACAAATAAAGTTACTAAAGCCTCTTTCTAACATGTACTGCTTTATGCTAAAGGGAAACTTAGGTATTTTTCAACCCGAATCCTATTTCTTCTTCTTTTTGTGTTAAGTGTCTAATGGGAACAACAGTTTTTGAAATTGGTCCAATTGAGCGAGGGCGTTGCAGGTGGCAGCTGTGAAACATGCTGCAATGTAATCTGATGGGCTAATAGCACTCTGTAAATGTACTAAAAGTTTTTTTTGCCAGTGACATCTTTTCCTCCCAGTCCCACCAGACTGCAGACACTGTAAATCTGTCTGCTCTGTGTCTGCTTTTGTTCTCCACTTCAACTCCTCTCCCTTTCCTCACCTTTAGACATAGAGACAAACTAACACAGACACTCAGATCTGTAAAATGGGGTGGGAGTGAGTGAGATTACAAATGAGCACTTTTGGTCATGAAGGGTCCAAAGAATAGTCATCATTTGGTCATTTAAAATCTGTGTGTTTCTTCTCAGCTCACATCATCTGGTCATAGTTTCACTGTTGACTTTGTCGATCTTGTCTTATCAAGGCTCTCATTCCTGGGAACTTTCCCAAACATGGTTCATTGATACTGAAGTGTGAGAACACCCAGGCAGAGAGGATGCAGTGTGGCTGTGTGTGATATGACCCTGGATTAGTACACGCTGGTCACTCATTTGACTGTGTGTGAACGTTTTGTTTGTTTTTATTTTAGAGACCGGGATTGTTGAAACCTTTTCCAAACTTTCAGTCAGGGAATTAGTGACCTCTGCAGCATGGGGTAATTGTTTTGTGTGTTTGTGTTTAAAATGGCGTAATAAGAGGCAGGCTGTCCCAAATCTGCTAAGATCATTGCGTCTGGCATTACGACAGCATGCATGGGAAGCTCGTCAAACCAGTCAGGGGATGAGTGCAGCTTTTTTCCGGTCTCTGCTCTCTTGCTTTCAGTCTTTTACCCTTCCTGCAGTATGCATACGTCTTCTCAGCTCTCCCTCCCCACATCATTACTCTCTCTCTCTTTTTTCTTTTTTTTCTTTTCTTGCTGATTTTGCAATCATTTGTTGTCCTCTAGATGACTGGTATCCTGGCATACCCTGTGCTTTGTTGCCTAGATGTACTGTGCAATAATCAAATTAATTTGATGCCCTGCTCATGATAATTTAATCATTTAAAAGTCAATTAAACAGGACTTGGCATTACATTTTTAACTAAATGTGATCAAAACCAAAAGTGAAAGCTCTGGTGTGTCACAGGTTTAACCACATATGTATGGATTGTTTGCTATCTATAGTGCATCTGTTCAGTGTTGACTTGCAGCAAGTTTGCATACCGTCTGTCTGCTCAGAACAGAAATAGTCACAAAATAGCACAGTATTTTTTGTGGTCTCTTGTACTGCAGCAGTAGTCTGATATCAACTCAGACTGTTAGAGTGGCTGTGCTAGTGTGCACATAGAGGCATACATGTGTGTGCATGCGTGATGGGATTATGAATTTCACAGTGGTTTATGGATGGGTATCCCCATGTCTAATGGAATATGTCTGTCAGCCTGGTTTAAGCCACCAGTCCCTCTCTGACCAATCCAGTTCAGATACTGGTCCTTGAATGTACAGCACATGAAAATCAACTAACTACATGTGCAAAAATAGAAAATTATCTAAATTGGGTTAATAAAAGGTAAAAATGTCATCATAAAGTCTCGTCAACTTGGGTGACTGTGATTAATGTAGGCGCAGGAAATAACACCACTGCTGAGCACACTTCCTGTAATGCAATGACTGTTGTTTTTTTTAAGACATTGTTGGCGTTTCTTTGAAATCAGCTGACCTAGCCTCAGTGTTGTAAAAAGAGCTTTGTACAGAGTGAGGATTCATCACATAACCACTTAAACATGTGAGACTATGAATGAAACAAAATGTTAATATAGCAGTATTTGTATAACCAGTACTGATGATCTGTAGCAGTTTTGCTCAATTAATCACACATACTGAACAGTGGCTCTCTTCATCTGGTTACCATATCACATTGATAAATAAAGACTGAGAACACCACACTTCTGTTTGGGATGTTGGGCCGGCATGGTGTGCGTGAAGACCACTTGAGCCATGTTTCTCTGGTGGCTTGAAGGACACACAATGGCTGATGTGTCTGGATATGAGTGTCTCACTTGCAGGGAGATAGTCGGGCTTTGTTGACTTCGTCAAGGCTCATTTCTGTCTGCGTGCCCATCCGGCCGCCCTGTGACCACTGGCTGGTTTCAGGCTGGCCCTGCATAGTTGGCTAGATAGATGACGAGCCCTCTCTATTTTCTCTTTGTAAGGATGAGGGGGAAACTTGGGCTGTGTGGAGGGTTTCCCTCTTAAGGGTGGGGAGTGTGTGCCGGGGGGCGCGGGCCTTACCACCTCCGCTCACCAATTTTCAGGGGGAAACCCTGAGTGAGTTTTGAGCAGTGGCTTTGAAATTCAGCAGCAATGAAACTTACAAGCAAGACTAAAGCTCGCCAGCTTGTAAGAAACAATCTTGTCATTTCAATAGGTTAATCTTTGGATATTCATAAAAATAGTACATTTATTTTTTGGCACATGATGCAGCAGGTCATTATTGTCATCATAGTACCTGTATTTCTGTGTCTAGTAAGTCAAGAACAAGACATGATGGAAACCGTATCCTTTTTAAACCAGGTTCACCTATGGAGCAGATAACTGGCTTAGATTGAGCTGCAAACATTTGTTTAATATACAAATCTAGGTTTTTTTTTTTACAAGGATATGAATGTTCCTGGAACTTGTATAACTCCTTACTGTTTTAAGATACATAGATTATCATACTCCCAGGTGGTACAACAAAATAATCACATTTAAGATATTGCCAGAATAACTAAACATTAATCAGATGAGTTGCTTCTCTGTTTGTTCACTTTCTAACTCATCTGTTTTCTCTTGCAGCTCTGCAGTGTGTGGACAATAAGGCGCCTTGTGTTAACAATGCTACGTGTCTAACCTTCAGCAATGGCACTGGATACTGCAGGTAATGTTGACTGACCGGGTCTGTGACCAAAAACTGTGAACACAGCAATAGAAACACCTCATAAGGGGATTGTTGGATGTGAAAGCCAGTACAGAAATAGGGTTTTTAGATCAACCCCAGTCAGTCCACGAGACCATGAGGTTTTGCTCAGGCACGAAAGGGGGAATAAAAGACTGCTCTGTCTGACAAAGTACACCAGTACTGGGAACAATACCAATACACACATTTCCACCTCCAAGATGTTATTTAGGACATTTCGGGGGTTTTGTTACTTATTCTCTTGTTGCTATAGAATTGATAGCTCTAAGTGTTGCCAACATATTTTATTGCCCACTGATTTTTTTTTTTATTGCCGGGGGATTTCAAGGCTGTAAGACATTTTTATTACATGAGAAACAAACTGTTGAGTGCATTTGATTAGAACAAATAATCTGAAACTTGGCTGATTTTATCAAAATGACAAGAGAGCTATTAATTATTACCACACATTAGTGTAGCCTCCTGTTTCCTGACACAGGTTATATTGGAAACTGAAAACACCCTGAAAGTAAGTCTCTTCTACTACCAGACCATTAAGGAAAAGTGCCTCTGAGTAAAGGAGCCCATTGGCCTGTTTGATCTATGCCTTCCACTCTCTGGCAGCTTAGCCTAGTTTGTAATTAAGACTGAGCTATCTTTATAATTGCTTTGCCACTCCCGAGCCAAGTCCCAATGAAAAAAACACACCAGTTCACGAACCTGATCATATTTCATCAGATGTGATGTGAATCACACAGTGTGTCTGTTCCCAGAGATTTTGGAATTTCAACACTTTGCTACTTCTGTTAAAAAGGGAGAAAAAGCATTGTTACTTAATCAGTGTTTGACATTCTTTCCATCTAATTGAAGGTCACATTGACGTACCGCAGGTGCAAAGAGGCTGATTGTCTACATACTTATGTGCATGTGTGTGACTCTATTAAACTTAGGGAGGGGGGGGGGCTTCATGATGAGACATCTGATCAAACTTTTCTTATTAAGCGTCAGTTATTGTATTTATGTAGACAGACGATTTTAAAGTTCTTAACCTTACAGACAGTCAGTGAAGTGAGGTCAGGATGGGTGGGATGTGATGTTGGTTAGTCAGTTAATAATGTGGCAGCTATATTTTTAACTAGTTTGATTCAGGGTGTTTGTTCAAGCTAGGCTATTTCTGTACAAGATTTTACTGTTGGAAATGTTTCTTAAGTAGAGGAAACATAATTGGATTTTCTTGGCTGGATGATTTTCAAACACCAAATCCAAAATATCCCACCCAAATTCAGAGCTGTGCTGTTAATGTGGGCAGACATACAGTACTGTACTAGTAGTACAGCAGGTATGTGCCAATAGTTAGTTTAAAATGCTTAAATTATTTGCTGCAGTTTAAAAAGGCTTGACGACATTCTTCAAGGTTCTGTTACCAGTTTTACTACTTTAATCACTGTTGTAATCACATGTTATCATTTTTTACTTATGTATTTGTGTAATGAAACTAGCAATTATACATGAGTTTTTTCCTATTATATTTGTCTTGTATTTACTCTTGTTCTCGCTCAGCCAAACTGTCTCCAAGTTTTTTCTCAATGAAATGATGATGTTGATGATAAAAAGAAAAACAGTAGAGGAGCCTCTTTCTCTCAAGACACACAGAGAGGAGTCTTTCAGTTTAGAGGAGTCAGCTGACAGAGCGCAGGCCTACTGTTATACTGATTAACTAGTCAGTCAATTTTTTCTGCTATTCACAAGCAAACATGGATGAATATACACGCACTCATACACACTTGTGCGCACACAAATGGCACGCACTTGCCTCTGTCTGGCCTTTCTGCACTGTGCTGCTGCTCAAAAGGCTCATTGTGTAAAATCTAATTTTGTGTTTATTAGTCTCCTCTGTGTGTTAAAGGCAGCCGGTTGTAAATAAACAGTCACTGTGGCCTTTTGGCTCAGACCAGCCTAATTATGTCACATGGAGCACTCCTGGGGTCAGACATGGAGTAACTGCATAATTAATCATATATTTAAAATGATTTACTAATATGAGTAAAGGTACCACTGCGGACAACTGATGGAGAGATTAATCTGTTTTGTGAGACATTTCAAAGCATTTCTATGTTCAGTTAGTCAGCCTGTGTTTAATGCTCTAAATGAGAAGCAACGACAGGTATCTACTCTAGTCATATCTGTTTTTCACTGTTTAATTCCTTTTTAGAGACCTTTCACAACTTTGGCTCATCTGTTTTTTTTTTATTTAAGAGAGAAAGAAAGGGGAAGGGAAACTTGTATAGGGTAGAAAGCAGATATTTGGGTAGACTCTAGTGTTGGGCTGATGAGTGATGCCATCGTCTATTGACCACTAAGCCTCTACCATTGTAATATTGTGTTTTTAAAAGAGTGTAGTTAGTTGTTGTCAACTCAAGCTGGTTCACTCTCTCTTCTTCGTTCACACACACAGAGCGCTCAGCCACACCCACCGTGAAACAGAGGAGAGAAACTCAGCGCACCTGTAAATTACAGCAAAACACAGTAGAGACTGTTTATCTGTTATTTATCTCATTTATTGCACTCATTTGATTTCAGCTCAGAGTGAGCGTCTGCTGCATTTTGCTGTCATGTATGTTCATGCTGAGTTTCTTTCCTCTCCTGTGCAGACGTTACTGTAAGCACCTCCCCCGCTCACAATATCATTGCAATGTTTCACTGTGGACATCGTCAGATGCCAATTCTGTTGACATCACTGAACCCTAATAGACTAAAACCAGCCTGCATTTTAATGTCCATAAGAACCATATTTGAAATGGAGATTTTGTTTGCATAGAAAGTTCAGGTGTCTCATTTTGGATAAAAAACAGTGTTGTGAGAGAGAGTCGGAGTGCATGGGAGAGGCCGACAAGCTGTCTTGCAGGACAGGGTACAGAGTAAGCTGTCTAACCGGTGACACTGCAAGCCTTGGGTGTGAGAAAAAGGTGTGTGTTATGAGTGTGGATCTGTGCATGTCACAAGGTTGAGCTTATTTCTAACTTATGTCACTGTTGAGTGGAAACATGCTGTACATACAGCATATTCTGATAAAATATTGTCAGAGATCTTGTGTATTTGAGGATTCCTGACACTAACATGGAGTCTGGCTCATGAAGTTCATACCTGAGCAATCCAAGCAAGAGTGAGGCTGCACACATAATGCTTTCCAAACCCTATTTTACTCCAGAACAAGATCCCTTTGTCTACTGTTAGGCCGTGGTGCAAACTGATTAACTCTCCCTCCCTCTCAATGCCTCTTTTTTTCTCTCTTTTTCTCTCACAGTCGCTGTCATGCCTTAATGTTTTTTTAAAGAAAAGAAGCTCTTCTTAAGAGTGAGGGGAGAGAGTTACTGTGTTGTGTCGACTGGCTGCCTGTTTGATCTGACAGGTAGAATTTGCCCACAGGGCAGACAGAGGAAGAGAGAGGGCCAAAAGAAAAGAGGATGTCTCTTTTCAGGTAATTTGAGGAGGAATACCTCGAGGCACAACTCCTTACTAATGATGAGAGAGCAGTGAGGAGTGGGGGTGCGGGGGTGGCAGAGGAGGGAGACACGGAGCGGAGAGGGAGTGTAATTTCCCTTTCTACATCTCCTTCATCAAGCTGTCACTCATCCATCTGTGCTTCAGTTTCACCCTCCGATTCAGGGATTTAGATGCCTCCGGACACAAGTCACCTGGCCTCTTAATCCTCCTACAACCCCAAACTCTTTTCACTACTATAGCCATTATCTAATCTTTATTTTTGTTTAACCACTGACCCATTTTTAACACATTCACCTTTTAGTATAACTACAATTTCTATCTTCCATTCATATCTGTGTGTTCATAGGACTTTCTTTTGCTATGATTGTTGTTGTTGTCTCAGTCTCGTGTCATTAGGTTAAAACAGGAGGACCAGAGTAAACAGAGAACGTGGACAAAAAATGAAGATGGGAGATCGGTGCTTTCAGGCCAATCAGTCCTCCTCTCTGCTCCATACCTCCACTCCTCCACAGCAAATGCAGCACCCAATCTATCAGGCACATATATATACACACACTCAAAGAGATCATAAATAGGTTAGTCTTATGATCTAAAATAAAGTCAGAGAAGGAGATTGGAAGCCACAGCAGTGATTTCCTGCTCTTACTTAACTCTCCTTCCCACAGTCCAGCTAATAGTATAGATGTGGTTGAGACAGGAACCACAAGGATAAGAGTTTCTTTGTGTGTATGTTTGCATATGTACACTGGTGTGTGTGTGTGTGTAGTCAGGGTCACCTTGAGCCCAGGGGAAGTTCACATGCTGGCACTGAAAGATTTGAAGTGCAGCTAACATTAGATCCAGCTTATGATGACACTAGACTGTTCATTAGTGTCTGTCAGGGCTGCAACAAAATGATTATTTGTCTTATCAGTTAATTATTGATATAATTGTTTACATTGTAGTCACAGTTTCCTTAGTCCAAGGTGAATTTTTGCTTGTTATATCAGTGCACAGCCCAACACACAAATATTATCAATTCATCATACATTTGTCAGATATTTAAAAAGTTTGAAAGTCTTGACACCAGGTCTTAAAAGATTAAACTATTATCAAGATTGCTGACAATCGACTAACTGGTTAATAAACATATCCTTTCATTGCTAGCGCTAACTCAGATTGAGAGCAGTCATCGTAGCCTAATGTCAGTGGTGATTGGGATTTTAATCTGTCTTTGGGGATCACCACAATAAAGGAAACACTCACATACCCACAAAAATAAACAAACAAATGGTTAAACACAAACAGGCAGATGCACATCATGCTGCTCGTAGAGTCAGAGATTAAAATTAAGTCCAAGAAAGAGGAAGCTTTACAAAACAGTGGGGAATGTAGCAACCAGACTGTAAACCCGCATACAGGAAGGTGACAATTGGCTCT
Source organism: Scomber scombrus (assembly GCF_963691925.1). Taxonomy (NCBI): domain Eukaryota; kingdom Metazoa; phylum Chordata; class Actinopteri; order Scombriformes; family Scombridae; genus Scomber; species Scomber scombrus. The sequence continues at coordinate 12,699,696 of NC_084977.1, read as the reverse complement.
CTGTCACACAATGATGGTAACACTGTGGGGTCGAGAGGACCTCAGTGTTGTCACATGTTCTCCGTACACACATTGTGGTGTAAAGTTGGGCTGAGTGCATCTGCTCTCTGTTCATTAACAAATCATTCCAAGAACAACTTAAAAAAAAAAAAATCTAATTTAGCTTTTATTTGTTATTGAATTATCCACAGATGAACACACAATGAAATACATCAAAGAACCAAAAAAACAACTTGCTTCTTAATTTCCCAGTGGGAGGTTCAAAGCAGACTTTTGAAATAAACAAATACCAAAGTGAAAAAAAAAAACATTTTAGCTGGCAGAAAATGTCTTTGTGTGGGCTGCAGGCAATTGATTCAATATTTAGTCAACTCTAGCAATTTAGTTATCAGGTAGCCTCATGTAGACAAAGTGTACACTATGTTCTTGTTAGTTTTATATGTCTAAATGAGTCAGTGGTGGACTATGCATAGCTTAGATATACGAAACTTCTTTTATAGGCAGAGAAACCTATTGTCGGAGATTCCACTTTAAACAACCACAGAAACTGGATAATAACAGAACAACATGGACAGGCAGACTGAAAGAGTGTTCAGAGGCAAAACGGGTCCTGTGTTGTGTACCACAGCCTCGCTGAAAAGCCTTTTTGAACATGTTACTAAACGCAGTCTGAGATTTTACCACATGGCCCGAGTTTGGACTCCACCCTGCTCTGCACTCCTTTATTCTGTCTGCACTGATGCTTTTCAGTCTGACTGCTCAGCCTCCTTCCCACTATGCATGTCTGTTGTCTCACTCTCTCATTACTGGCTTGTCAGGTTTTTACCTCCACCTCATTGCTTTCTCTTCACTATAACCACCTTCCTCTTTTTTTCCCCCATCGTGTTTTTTTCTCGATTACTTTTAACATCACTCTCACAGCTCCCTCTGAGCACCTACTCTCTTTTTTTGTTGTTGGCCCTGCTCTATGAAAATGAGAAAAAAAATAGTGAGAAGTGAGGAAGCGTGCCTGATACACACCCCCAACCCACAAAAACTTCACTGCTACTAAGGATTATTTAGTCATAGATTCATAGTTTCCATCCCTCACAAAAAGAGCCCACAATTTAACCTTTTCATCTAAGTTTAGATGTGTTTTATTTTTCCAATTTACAATAGACCTATTCTCCTCTGTAGCACCAGCTCATTTGTGAGACTAACTGGTACAGTCCTGCCAGCTTTTCTCTTTCAGACGTACCACATTGACAGTGTGAAAGTGTGGCATAGCTGGTGCCCTTCTTCAATGTATCACTGGGGTCTAGATGGTTAGTGTTATCTGGAAACCTTTTTGCATTTCTGTAAGTATTTTAGCACCCACTTTTTAAGGTTGACCACTTATGACCATTTATTATTGAAAATGGTTGTGGAGACCACAAGTGAGATTGGAAGGAAGTAGAATGGGCTAGTAAGCTTCCCACACATGCACCGCTGCTGTCTAATGTCTTTCCACTATCTTTTTCCTCTTTGTTACATAGTAAAAGCCACCTACACTGTCTTCTACCTGTACTTTCACTTCTTACTCTCAGCATACAAATGAGGGTCCGGGGTCATTGTCTCTGTAGGTCTGAGTGAACTGCAGCTAGTTATTTTGTGTGTAGAAGTTTTGACTAGTAGAAGTGGTGCCAAAGCATTTCTCTGTCTAGTCTACAAAGTGCCTCGCTGTTTGTGTCACTTCTGGGTCTGATATGACTTTGACGGTTCATATCAATCATCATCCAGGTGCTAAATTGTCTGGAGAAAGATTCAGATTTACACATATGAGGAGTGGGATGTCGCATAATGAATGGCAGCTCATTGCTTTGAATGCCATTATGATTATTTTGGGCATGAGGTTGACACTCATGAAATTCATTTTTGTGGGTTTTTTTCCTAGTTAAATAAAGGTTAGTGTAAATAAAAAAGATAGAGCTGCAGTCACAGTCTGAAATTGCTCTTTATTTGTTCCTTATTAACCGCCATCAAACTAGGAGCGATGTCAGGAGTAGAAGCAACAGGAAATCCACTGGCGTGTTCTGCACTTGACCTGTAATGTCCATGCAAGCACACACAGGACTACAGTACGGTGAATAGGCCACCGGTGCTCTAACCAATCCAGGGAGAGATCCAGGGTTTGAAATGTGAGCCGGTTTATGCTCTCGCTCTCACACTGTTTCTCCGCGATGGCCACAGGGGGAAAGCATGATAGAGTTATTAAGCTTCGCTGAGACTAGAATAGTGACTGGAGGAGGCGGAGGTGGTAGCGGTGGCGGGGTTGTAGTTGAAGAGAGGAAGCTAGAGAGGTAGGAGGAGAAAATTGGCACAACCGAAAGTGGGGAATGAGGGATTGGGGAAGGGAGGAGAGCAAGAGATTCAGGAGCTGGGGACATAGGAATTAGGAAGGAAAGAGGTGGGAGACATTACATGAGTGAGTGAGAATCAACCCAACCCTCTCTGCTCATTGGAGCCCCATGGCCAGCCAGGACAGGCAGAGGTCAGCATGAGGTAGAGGAGGAGGAGGAGGAGAACGAAGGAGGGAAAGGGTGCCGAGAGAGGGAGGGTGGGAGGGGTGTTCGTAAGATGGGGGCGCTAATGTGAACCAGCTGTAGAAACCTGACACCTCGAGAGTGGGTTAGAAACGAGAGGTGGAGGAGTGAGAAAGAGAGGGAAAGAAGGACTGCAGGAAACTGCACGGAGTAAGAGAAGGATGGAGAAACGAAGAGGGAAAAAAAAGTCCTCGTGGAGCAAAACAAAGAATCCCATAGATGAGTTTGGCTGCAGAAACCCTCTGCTGAGCTGTTCATGAAAGTAGAGCCCATTATATGTGTATAGGCGTCTGTGTGCAAATGTCGTGCCTGTGTTCTGTATTGTATATAAAAATGCGCTTGTTCCTGCGTTGTATTCAGTGACAGACTGTTTGGTTATCTGTTCCTCAGAATGAGACACCACTCCCTGACAATAATGTGAATCATGCACAGCCTTGTCTGTTTGCCTCAGGCAGCAGTGATACAGCCGGAGGCTAATAATGAGCTCTCTATCTGGCACTGAAACCTGAAGGACAGGATGGTATCGTTTCCTGACGCCATGGCATTTAGTTCTGTCAACACTGGTTAGATAGCGGCGATTGAATTTAATAGAGTTTACCATGCATCTCTGCTGTCAGCACTATTGAATTTTTACACCATTTTCAAAGTAAAAGGTGAGTCTTGAAGGGTTGTGTTGAGTTGCAAGACAGATCTACAGTGGGAATTATGATACCTTTTTTTCTCTTCTCTCTTACATTGAAGGTTTTTTTAAAAACTGCATTCATCTAAAGGTTTAACAAAGGAAATGTCACTTGTAAACAGTATTGTTTATTTCAAGCTCAAAAGGCTTAAAATGAAGCTTAACTTTCCAACAAAGCACAAGTTTCAAATGTCCTTTCTGTCACTGAAGTGGCTATTCTAAATGCATCTCATATTCCCCATAGTATTAGTGGTGAAAATGTGTGAAATGTTCCCCATGAAATGTAAACCTAGCATTAACCTGGACACGGTGTTCTTTGTGTGACAGCCTGCTAATGTGATTTATTTCACAGGGCATAGGGCCATGTCGTTACTCAGGGAGAAGAGGGAGTAGAGAAAAAAAGAGCAGTCTTAATTCCCAGGACGGCCGTCTTGTTGTGATATCTTGACCAAGCTGTGTTTGTGTTTAGATTGGGGAGGGACGTCTTTGTGTTTGTGTTTTCTTGTGTGTAGGGGTGTGTTGATGGGTTGTGCTGCAGTCATGGTGCTCATACAGGGACGGGGGGGGGGGGGGAGGGAGTCCATGTCTAATCAAACAGGGTTGAGGATAAGAGGCATGAAGTCTGTCTCTTCTTTGAAGATCTTGTTTGTGAGTTTACCAGAAACATAAGTGTGTGCAAGTGTAGGATTTATAGAGTATTATTGGGAGATGACCTGTATATTTAAATGATAAGGCTTTTGATATTCTGTATTTTTTTATTGTCAATAAATCCTATGAAAAGACTAATACCAACAATGTGTTAGTCTGTCTCTCTAGACATTGGGAATGTGCCAAGATGTAAATACTTAAAATATAGGTTACACATTTATATTTTAATTTAAACAAAGGCTCAGTAATCTCCTGATACAGCAGGGAACTGTAGTTTTTAACTACATTTTCGCAACTGGAGAAAATAGTGTTTTTTGTGATGGACTATTGTTCCCCACAGATTTGTTATGGTAGTCAGTAGTTATGTGTATATGAAATCAACTCACAAAAAAAATCTGGCATGCCCAAGTTAAGGAAGGAACATGTCACCCAGGTGTGGCTCATGTGTTTATGGGTCAATGACAAAAACAGCTTCTAAAAAGGATTTTTTTTAAAGTATTTTCAATATAGATGTAAAGCATATATTTGAGTCCAGAACAATGTGTTTAAACAAGTTTCATTTATTGAATAATTTTTCTAACTGTTTTAACTCATTTTTTAACAGTTTTTTTTAACTTCACAACAAGAAAAATGTCAGGTGGCGCAACCAAATATTTATAAAAATATATATACATTCCTAATATTCTTTTTTAATTAAATCTTTGGCAACTATCCTTCAGAGTGTCTACACTAGGTAACACATTATTATTTTATCATTGTGGTTTTTCTTTTTACAATAATTTAAGATTTTGAATTCTGTAGGTCAAGTTATAAGTATCATTAACATCCCATTTTACATTTAAAAACAGGAAAATAATTACACAAATACACAAATTCATATATTCAGTATAATAACTACACAAATTACATTTAGAAACCATTTGGTCATTTTAACCTATCATTTTTTGATTTAAATTGGTTGCACCACTTGACGAATATTGGTTGTACCACCTGACAACATTAGTTATGACATGAAATATGCTGGGGAAAAAATGCATTTTCATTTCAAATAGTAACATGTGTCTCTATTTAAGTGTTCTTAAATATAGACTTGAACCTAACCCTAACCCATCAGCAACACTTCACATAAGATTACATTCGATACAACACTAACTATAACACTATTCTAAATGGCAACAATGAAGTATCATTTAACAAAACCGGAACATTTTCTGAGTTGTTGGGTCAACATTAGTAGACAATATCTGAGCTCAGTTTTTTGTATTGAAGTATTCCCAGTCAGAATGCATTAGACGCGTGTGCCGTGAATTGAGAGGCTCTGGCTCTGCAATCACTTTTACCCCTTTTCCACCGAGCTGGAGCCAGAGCTTGTTGGGAGCTAGAGCCTGACTAAGCACCTGCTCTTTGCTTTTCCACCGCCAAAGCTCCAGCCCCGAGCCTCAGAACGGGAGCCAGAGCGAGCACCAAGTCTTTGCTTGTCTAAAGCAAGACCCGATTACGTCAGCGGGCTGGGGGCGTGGTTATGTGAGCAGGACTCAAGAATGAGATAAAGTCATATTTAGGCAGAAATAACCTTTCAGTAACTGTATTTGGCCTCCAATCAATTTTTGGCAGGTGAAAATGCCTTATTTTGTGTTGTAATGGTCCTTTAAAAGAGTTCCAAACTGTCCTGTGAGCTCTAGTGTTTATATTATGAAGCTTATGAATGAGATCAAGTCATATTTAGGCAGAAGTCAGCTTTCAGTAACTGTATTTGGCCTTTAATCAATTTTTGGCAGGTGAAAACTGTTCGTTATTTTATAGGCGTATGTAACCCTCCCATAAATCATGTCTTTTATAGTCTTGTCTCCAAATAGTAGGCATAAACAATAATATTAGATATAAAACACATCCCAACATGGGAATCAAATACTACGTAGGGCCCAGATCAGATAAAAAACAACGCTGAGTCACGAGGATCATTGCAAAAGTGATAATTTCTTTACTGAACACACACCTATAAATCACATTCATTATAGTCTAATTTATAATTGCGGACGTACAGTTGTATGTAAATGCATATTATGACCGTTTTAGCGCTACCGCTCAACGGACTGCTGTGCGTGCTCCCGCGGCCAGAAATCAGATTCTGGCAGACGATCACTTTTTGGCGCGACACCGTTCCTGTATTTCTATGTAGGCTTGCAAACACATGAACAGCACTTGCATCGCGGCCGCAATTTCCTCCATCTTCGTCGTCTTCTCCTCCTTCTTTGTTGTCTTTTGTTTTCTTCTTCTCCTTCTTTGTTTTCTTCTTCTGCTTCTTCTTCTTCTTCTTCTTCTTCTTCGTTTCCGGCGGGCTAGATGCCTTGCGGCATGTTGCTGCCTCTCACTGGTGAATCATGGAAGTGCTTCAAAGGTGCACGCTGGCTACGTTATACAGTGACGTAATCGCGTGGCTCCTTGCCGGTGGAAAAACAACAGGTTCGTAAGAGTTGCTCGGGTTAACACCAACTGAGCACTCGCTGTAGCACCAGCTCCCAGCAAGCTCTAGCTCCAGCTCAGTGGAAAAGGGGTATTTGAGGACTTCAGCTGCGTAGAAAAAAATGATGTCAGCACGTTCGGGCCAAGTGAATGCATTTTTTCCTCCCAGTTGCTGCATGCAGCTCACCTCAATCTCTTCCCCCACTATTTGAAGGACCTGCCCCACAAATGGCTGACCTTCGTAATTCACCATGATAAACTTCCCATTTAGATCACTGCTCTCATGGGCGCTGGTGCTCTCATGGGCGCTGGTGCTCTCATGGGCGCTCTCATGGGCACTGGAATGAGCACTGGTCTGGACACTGGCTGTTTGGAGGTTTACCATTATGGGATTGTGGTACTGGCAGATATGTGGTCTGCTACAGAAGCAGGAGATCACTCTGTGCATGACTTTCCCTGGTTCGGTGGAGATTACTTGGTGCATCGCCAAAGTTCCCTTTACAGGAGGCACAACCTCAGGGACCACTTCATCAAATCGTCTGATGTCCTCTTCAGTCACCCAGAAGAACTTGACATCAGATTTATTCTCTGTTAAGAGGTTGTAAAAATCTTCTGGGGTCTGGACATCTTCACCCCTTTGGACAGCAGAGTCAGCAGTGCGCTTCACTGCACCGCCAACTCCATCGGGGGCGCCTTTTCCATGGGACTTCTTCTCTAATCTTACTTCTGCTGTATTATATATTTATATATAATACAGCAGAAGTAAGATTAGTCAATTACTGACAATAAGAAAATCTCCACACCTGTCCTTTAACTTGAATATAGTAAAGAGCTTTATGTCATACTAGTGTCATATATTATTATATTAATGTATTATTTGTTGGCTTGTGTACATACCAGTCCATTAAATATGTTAAAGTGGGAAATGTCTGATGTTATTTGTAGTTTTTGAAGAGACATTGGGTGACCCACAGACCTGATTAATTTGTCTGGCACGATGACTCATAACTCTGCTGCTTTCACATGGGCTCACAGTCTAATATCTTCAAGCAGCTTTGGGGTGGAGTGACTAATAATAAATAAAAGTTAGAAAGCGAGAGTTTGGTCTCGGTGTCATTATGCTCTTAGCACATAACATGTGCCCCATTTGGAATAGTTATGAAAAGAGGTTTTGATGTGTTGGTGTTTGTTTTATCTCTGCTCTCCTATTATGTTACATGAGTCCCTCCAGGGAGGCAAGTTTAGAGGCCTGTGTAAGAGGCAGCATGTTGCTCTGTCACTCACAGTCCCCAGACAGTGTGTCTGCCATGTGCCATGCACACACACTTACACAATGCAACAGGCAGCTCATCAAAATAGTATACACAGGAAATTACCTGGTTAATGACATTTTTTGCTCAGAGACAAAATAACACCCCTTACCAGATACTGTCACAAATAGAGAAGTGGTGAGTAAAAATGGGAGGGACTGAGATGAAACTGAGGAATAGAAAGTGACGAAGGGATCATTGTGACAAGCTCCCTAGTGGACACAGTGTATAATACTGTAATTTCCTCTCTGCTGCTCGTCATGCAGCTGAATCACTGACTGAAAAACAAGAAAAAGGAGGCATCGAAAGCAAGGGGTGATGAATAGATAGAGGAAAAAGCAGACACCTTTTTTCATAACACAGTACTGTGTAGACTAAACATAGTCATAATATAATAAATAAGTGTTTTCTTTTTTACTTTAAATTGTTGACATTTTGTGGACACATTTGTGTAGATCGTGGCATTGCTGTTGGCAGTAATATTATTGATTTTACATTGGTTTGAAAAATCGCGGTTGTTTGCAACTGGTTGTTTTAAGTTTCTGCCAGTCTTCAGTCAACAACTTCCAGATGACTCCACCTCATATCCTTCTGCTTTTGAACTTCTTCTTTGTCATTGCTGACCCCAGTTTAACCCTTTCACCAAGCTCAGCTTCCTCCTTTTCTCAAAGCTGGGTTGATGGGGCAACAGCTCTACGTTCAGAGCAGTGTGTTCAATAAGATCAATTCTTGTCTCATCCTAGTAGCTTGTCAAAATGTTCAGTAGTAATACCCAAAACTTCTTCTCGTGACATATGTATATGTAATATGAATGTGTGTGAGTGTGAGCAATATGTTTTAATAGATTCCTACTATATGCAACCACACAACCGCATACTGTTGAGATCACCATACAGCAATGGTGAGACTGTGTATTAGACAGTAACCTGTGCTGGTTCATTTGGCTCTTTGATGTCTGTGTGTGTGTACCGCACCGTAGTGTGTGGATGTTACTCTCAGCTATCAGTGCTCTCAGCAGCAGTTGTCTGATGTGGTGAATTACGTGCAAACTCCCTCTTTGTTTTGTTTGTTTGCTTGCCATTCTGTCTAGTACACACACACACACACACACACACACACACATATTTGTCTCATCTTTCAACTGTATTGTTTGTATTGAGGGGTGATTAGGTTTAAATCCTTCTGTGTGCCTCTTTCAAACTCCATCATTGATTTGTGTGTGTGTGTGTGTGTGTCCAGGTGTGCTCCAGGCTTCCTGGGTGAATACTGCCACCATAAGGACCCATGTCATCCTGGATACTGCCTGAATGGGGGGAACTGCTCTGTGTCTATGTCAGCTGGTGTACCTGTACCAGGCAGCGCCAGCTGCACCTGCCCTCTTGGTTACACTGGACAGCACTGCCAAACTCCACAGAACTCCACGTGCTACCCCAACAACCCCTGTGCCAACCGAGGTGTCTGCACCCTGCTGTCCCTCGACAAATACACGTGCGAGTGTGCCAGAGGATGGACAGGTGAGATACTTCATGAACCCCTTGCAGGAGTTTGCACCAAGGGAAGTCTGTGTTCAGAGTGATATCTGATGTTTGTTTATCGCCAAAATAGTAATTTATGTTTAAACACATGGATGCAAAAACGTGTGTGTAAAAAAGTGTTTCTCATCGCAGTTTCTAAGCAGGTAATTTTAAGCTAATGGTGTTAGCTATCTGAGAAGCCTCTGCCAAGAAGGTTACTTTGGCCTTGCTTGTTGATCTGTTTGCAGAATATGTCAAAAGTCAACAAAAGACATAAATGAAATGTAATTAAATGTTAGTCCATGAGGAAGATATGGCTTTTTCGGTGCAAATCACAAGATTTCTTTAGAGATTTTTAGATATTGCTATTTTTTTTGCAAAACTACACTTGGCAAAGGTATTCCATAATGTTTGTCTCACTATGACTCCTTTGATGCATTGAAGATCCAAAATCTGATTAAAAATGTTTGTTGCAGGTCTAATTTGTATGGAAAGTTTCATGACATGAAAATGTTTTTTGATAATCAGAAATGCCAGCCCATCATTGCATGTTGCTTTCCTCTAGTATCAAAGCTGCATTAATCCATCAGAGACCACATTCAGAAAAATGGGTCATGGGAAAGCTGAAGCACTAACGCTCTGTTGTTTGTCCTCTCTTTCCTCTTCAGGACTGCGGTGTGAGCATGAGGACAGCTGTCTCTCTAGTCCCTGTGCCAATGGTGGCAAATGCAGCTCTTTGTCAGGTAGCAGCTACACATGTACCTGTCCTCCTGGCTACACAGGTCTTCGCTGCCTCAATGACACAAATGAATGTGCAGCCACACCCTCTGTATGCCAGAATGAAGGAATGTGTGTCAACACCCCTGGCTCCTACAAGTGAGGATTTAGTTTATAATACATAACCACATTTGAAATATTATTAGACTACTAATAAATAATCCAATATTTTTTTAGAAAACACAACTGGGTGCTTCATGAAGGTTAAGACTGAATTAAATGATATTGACTTTTGCTATTGATACAGGTGTATTTGTGCCCCGGGGTTTACGGGCCGACACTGTGAAAGCTCATACATCCCTTGCTCACCTTCACCATGTCTAAATGGAGGCACCTGCCACCAAAATTCTGAAACCAGCTACTCCTGCCACTGTCTTCCAGGTACTTTTGTTACTAATATTGAATATGAATATGAATATAAACTGATATCTAATGTAAAAAGTGAACCATCCATCACACACCAACAGACGTGGACAGCTTTGTTGCATGTTGAGAAAAAGAGGCAAAGTAAGGTACTAAAGAGAAATGGAAATTTAAGGGAAACAGATTGAATGCAGGGAGAGAAAATGAGTGACAGTGTAACTGGTATTTATCTACAAATGAGTGTAGATTTGAACTTCTTTATTGTTACATTATGTTGTTTTGGGTGCAAACAGTCTGATCCTGCAGGCTCTGTTGACTTATTAGACACACTGTGCTGTCAGTCTGCTACAGTTATAAAGTAGACACAACAAACACACACACAGCTGCATTTTATATACTATGAGGACACGCCATGATCCTTAAGTACACTGGTGGCTTGTCTGGACACGCTGCAGCCATGTTTTTCAGTCAGTCTCATGCAGATCTGAAGGAACAGATATTAGTATTTTAATTAACAGAGCTGTCTATACAGGCTACATAATGGGGTGTGTTTCACTTGCTCTAGACATGCATAACAGCAACAACACATGCTGCTTCCGCTATGCAAGCTGTGCAGACATTGTGTATAGGATATACAGTATTATTAAATGTGTTTCTATAGTGGACCCATGATTTAAATTGAAAAGTTTGCTGACATTGTTTACCAAGGGTGGATTGAGTGAGTTTGGTAAACTGGTAACAGTGTTGTTTTTTTTGTTTTGTTTTTTAATGTCTGCCAGGATTTAATGGGACAAACTGTGAGAATAACATCAATGACTGCCCAGGTCATCAGTGTGCCAATGGAGGAACCTGTATGGATGGAGTCAACACCTACAACTGTCAGTGTCCCCCAGAGTGGACTGGTAAGAGAGTCTTAATGTGTATGAATGGTAGTTTGTGCTTTGTTTCAACCTTGAAACAAAGCATTAAAAAAGCAACATTATGTATCCCTGACATGTGCTCTTAATCATATTTGATCTGTATTACACTAAATCCAGTCTTTGTTTGCCCTCTGTGTTTAAAGCCTTGCATATTGAATGTGTTTTACAGACTATTTTATCATCTTTAACATTTTTTAAATGTCCACAGAGGATTGTTTGTGTTTTTCTTTTCATTTTGTAGACACTCTAGCAATATCGTTAAAAAAAAAAAGATGCTTTTCTACGTAGGAATTTCCCCTTCTGTGTTCCTGTCAAAGCTAACCTGTGAGGTTTTCTTGTAGACAAACAAAAGTTATGTTTATATTTAGTATGACTCACCAAAACACATTGTGTGTATCCATGAGGTCTAACAAAAGTGTCAAATCCATTTTCCTCCTAATAAGACATTTGCAAAGCTGATTTTTCTTATAAGTTGGAGTTGTGTATTGTTAACATCACTGTTAAGTTGCTTGCAGTATTCTTCCCTGTTTGTTGGTGCATTGCTGTATGTCTTGGCATATCATTGGCATGCACGTGTGTCACATCACCCGCATGCACATGCATCAGACAGACGAAACAGGGACCCACCCATACAAACAGAGTACCTTAAAGTAGTCAGGGGAACTCAAATACTTGTGTTGTGATCAGAGATTGTATCTTGTATCCTTTCATGTTGTGTGCTGTGACCTTATACTTCCTTCTGTTTTCTCTCTTCATCCTACAGAGGCTTGCAGACCACACAAGGCGTGCCTCTGCTAATATGATTGTGTGGCATACGCAAGCTTTCCGTTTACAACACACAAAACAAACATGCATACATCAGCTTCCTTGGGCTTGTCTAAGTTTATATAGCACTAATCCAACCAGGGAAAGCAAAGCTAATGTGATGCTGCAGCAGGATAAAGTAACCTGTTCTTTTACACAAGACATGACATTTGCATTTCAAAAGTAGGTGGTAAACATCTAAAACATGGAGGATATTATTCTCTGGTTTTGCAAATGTATCAGCTATTGTCTGTGGCTCTTTAGCAATATTCTTTATTTTTCCACCTAAAACACAGTCCGCAGCAGATTTTTGACACTTCTTATTTTCCTATCCAGTTTCACGACTCCACTTCATGTCCATCTCCCTACTTCTCCACAGGTCAGCACTGTACAGAGGATGTGGATGAGTGTCGTCTGCAGCCGAACACATGCCAAAATGGAGGGACCTGCAGCAACCTTCTCGGCAGCTACGTCTGTGTGTGCGTCAATGGATGGAGTGGACCGGACTGTTCTGACAACATTGATGACTGTGCAACAGCTTCCTGCAGCGCCGGCTCAACATGCATTGACCGAGTTGCCTCTTTTCTCTGTCTCTGCCCCCATGGAAAGACAGGTAAGCCAGTAATGGGAAACCACACACAGATATATTCAGTTGCTTAATAACTGATGTTTTCCTAAGCAGATCATTTCATCAACTTTGACATCTTGGAATCTACCCTTGATGAATGTGATCCATGTCACACAGCCTGATACACAAATTACATCACAGAATAGATGAACACTTTTAGATTTGAATAAAATGCGCCTTATAGAGAATCCTCTTTGTTTCATTAGCAAATTTGCACCAAGTTTTCTTTTTTGCTTGGAATTGGGCATAAACCTAAATATAACATAAATGTTTTTGGAAAAAGATTTTACTTTTTCTCACTCCTTGTCAACATGGTGTTTCTTTCAGGTTTACTTTGCCATAAAGATGATGCCTGTATCAGCAACCCGTGTAGAGAGGGCTCTCAGTGTGACACCAACCCTATCAGTGGCATGTTCAACTGTAACTGTCCACCTGGATATGTAGGCAGCACCTGCAACATCGACAGAGACGAATGCAGTATTGGTGAGAAAGAAAGAGGAAGTTCTATACGCACACATAACTTGAAACATTTATCTAAGCCATTCCTCTGTTTCACTGTGGTTTCAAACCATGACTCTTTCCTCTTTATTGTCAGGTACCAACCCCTGTGAGCATGGCGGTCAGTGCGTGAACACTGATGGCTCCTTCACCTGCAACTGTGTTAGGGGTTACGCTGGGCCACGCTGTGAACAAGACGTCAATGAGTGTGCTTCAAACCCCTGCCAGAATGATGGAACATGTCTGGATCGCATTGGGGACTACACATGTATCTGCATGCCCGGTACACTAATTGACAAATTCTTAAGAATTGTTAAAATTGCCAGTGATTTGTGTCAGTCTTTTGCAGCCAGGAAAAAGTGTAATGGATGACAGTACATTAGTTATAACTGGCTGGAAAGCCCTCAGAAAGGAAGCAATTCCACTAAGGATGCACAGTCTAAGTGTTTTACTAGAAAACAGTTACCTACATCTTAATATGAGGATCCAGTGTGGTAGACATTTAGGTGCCATATTTTTCAATCTAAGCAAGTGCAGCAGTCCTGGAGTAGTATTGAAATCAGTATTGAAATCATTGAACGTTTCCTTGGCCCATGGCTTACCTTTTCAAATATGTTGTGGTTTTTTGTTATTCTGCTAAAAAATAGAAAAAAACAGGACCTAAAACTTAGCCTCCTTGTTTGGTAATAACAGCCCACTTAGGCAGTTAAAACGTTAGGTTACATGATTTACTTAGAAACTGCAAAGAAATTAGCCTACAGTAAAAACATAATCTCCTTATCTGAGGTAATTTTACAAGATGAAGAGATTATAAAACATTTCTTTCCATTGATGCAGGATTTGGGGGGACTCATTGTGAGATAGAGGTGAATGAGTGTCTCAGCTCACCTTGTCTGAACCAGGGTAAATGTCTGGATCAGGTCAGCCGCTTTGTCTGCGAGTGCCCAGCAGGTTGGTACACATAAAACAAAGTTTGTGTATTTTTGTTATTGGTTTCCAGCCACTCACAGTGAAAATTAACTCACTTATAGCTGTTTTAAAACTGTTTTTTAATTTATGGGTTTGTTATGCCTTTGTTTTCAGGCTTCAGCGGTGAAATGTGTCAGATAGACATTGATGAGTGTTCGAGCACACCTTGTTTAAATGGTGCCAAGTGTATCGACCGACCCAACGGATACGACTGTGAATGTGCTGAAGGTAAAAGGGAATAGCCCCATGTCCAACTAGACTGAGAAAATACTCTAAATCGAGTTAATTGATACAAGAGCCACACAAAGCAGTATCCTTTGCTATTATTCTAAAAAAGAATGTCCTCCCGCCAGGCTTTACTGGTCTACTTTGTGAAGAAAACATCAATGACTGCATGCCCGAGCCGTGCCACCATGGTGTGTGTAAGGATGGCATTGCCACCTTCTCCTGTGAGTGCCAGCCTGGATACACTGGCCTGATCTGTAGTTCCCAGGTCCTTGAGTGCCATAGCAACCCTTGTCAGAACCGAGGACGCTGCATTGATCTGGTTAATGCCTACCAGTGTAACTGCCTACCAGGAACTTCAGGTGTGTATTTAATGTGATAAACAGTTATTGCCTGTATAATTCATTCTAATTTATTCTTTAAAAAAAAAGTTTGACATGTGAGTCTTCCACCAGCCTGCTGTGAGTGCTGTAGTGATTGATGTGCAATTGATCATCAGTTTTTCTCATCTGTATCACATTTTTCTTGTCACTGTTCTCTTCCGAAATAAAAAAAAATCCAAAATTTGTGCCACCACTCCTTTTTTGGAGTTTAAACAAAACTCATCTGGTTGCTTTAGTTCTTACACAGACTTTTGCTGAACTAAACATATTATGATGTTCTAAGAAATAACAAAAAATTTGAAATAATTTGCTTATAATCACCAGCTGCCATATACTACTGGTGGCCAAGTTCGTCCTGTGAGTTTTTGTAATTTATTTTTGTGACCATTCAAGTTAATTGTTAAGAGAGAGAGCACAAAATTAGCACCAGCCAAATACTGGTAAAATATATAAAGTTGCCAGTAGATTTGCTTTATCCACCAGTAAAAAAAAACAGTAGTAATCTAGTGGAGTGGCTGGTAAAATAGTAGCATTCACTAACCTTTTGACTGGTGGTCAAAAAAAGTTAATTTTGCAACCTGCTAAGGGAACAACTAGAATTAAATGTAAAGACCCCCCCCCCCCCCCCCTAATCCTCCACATGTCAAGCTTCCTGTATAGCTTTCAATGTATTTAGAGCATTCTATGAGAGTGTGTGCGCATGTGTGTGTCGCAGTCACAAGTCTGGGTCGAGCCGTGCTACCTCACGTTGCTCTGTGGATTAGTAAATTCTGTTCAGTACTTGGTACCACCCTGAGACCTGGTACTGGTGTCTGTTCTGTACTCACTTTACCAAAACTGGCGTTAGTTCACTCAGTCAGGTCTCACTTTCAGGTTTCATGCCCCCACTTCCTCTCCTCTGATACGCCTTGTTCTCTGAGTCTAATTTTCTCTTTGTATTTCTCTCCTCCTTTCTGTTTCCCTTCCGTTTCCTCGTGCTTACTCTCTCCCTCTTTAACAATTGTGCCTCTTATGTTAACTGTCTCTTCAATTTTGAAACTTTTTGTCATACTCGAGGGGTTGCAGGCCTCCACTGTAACAGCTCTGTCTCAGTTATTGTTCACATTTTCTCACCTCTTGCCAATAAATGACTTTTATGGAGTCTGACTCCCCCTGGAGGTAAATTAGTAAACTATCATATTTTCTGACTGCACCCCTAATGCTGCTCCATATTTAATGCAACCAAAAGAGATTTGAGAAATGTTCATGTGCTGCTTTTACATTTCAGCAAACATTATACAGTCGTATAAAAATATTTTGCACTCAACCTGATGAGTCGCGCTTTCTCTGAATTAGTCTTTGTATTTTTTCTCCTCAGGGGTGAACTGTGAGTTCAATGAAGATGACTGTGCCGGCAACCCCTGCAAGTATGGAGAGTGCCAGGATGGCATTAATGAGTACAAGTGTGTGTGTTCCCCGGGATACACAGGTATGCTTTGCTATGTACACCTGTACACTACAACTGGATATTTATTGCTATTTAACTGCTGTGGATTTGGATGCTGAAATCAACACAGTAATCATGTGTGTGCTTTTGATACAAGTATTTTCTCTAAATCATTCTCTAATAGGAACTAAATGTGAAGTGGAAATCAATGAGTGTAACTCAAACCCATGTATGAGTGGGGGAACCTGCAAGGACAATATCAACGGGTTCCAGTGCCTGTGCCCACCCAGCACCCATGGGCCTCTGTGCCTCTCTGGGACTGACCACTGTGCACATCGCCCTTGTGTGCATGGAGATTGTATTGAACAGCAACATGGGTACGATGCTTTAAACTGTCACTCTGAAGTCTTATGTCCTGAGTTTCATCTTTCCTCATCTAATACAGTCCTTTAAAATGGGCTAATGTACACCACTCGTATAATAATGTTCTTTTAGATCTGTAAGGTAAAGTAACGGCCAACAGCAAAATCATTTCCCCTCCATTAGTTTATTTTAATAGTGTTTCCCTTTACTTTTTATGGATGTGGAGACCCCTACTAATTTGTTCCAGTCTTTCTTGTTTTCCAAATTTGCCACAGCTCAACACTAAAATTGCTCTGTCAGTACAACTACTTGTATTTAATAATGTAATAATCCCAGTAATAGACATTCTTTAGCTGCAGTAACTAATGCTGGACTTCGTCCACGTAGGACCTGCTGTTATTATTACTATGAGGTTACTTTCACATTTCATATTTTTAATTCGTACTTGCCTTTTTTGTAAAGGTACCGTTGTGAGTGTCAAGCTGGCTGGATAGGACAAAATTGTGAGCAGGAAAAGGATGAGTGCCAGCCCAGTCCATGCCAGAATGGTGGCACCTGTGTGGACCGACATAATGGCTATAACTGTCAGTGCCAATCTGGATTCTGGGGTAACAATATTAATGATATTTCAGCAACATAATACTGAATCAATTCATCCAGAACCACTTATTAATAGGGGTGTAAATCACAAGTTTCTTCACGATACTATATTATATCGATTCAATGAACAACGATTCGATGTTTGCCGATATCACAAAGTCTGTCATGATACGATTTCGATACGATTCGATTCAGGAGGCAGCGTTCTATATGAGACGTTATCACAGCTGATTTAACACAATCACTTCCATTCATATCAAATCACAAAACGCTTTCTATATCATTTTTATTTCTGAGCTTAGACAGACATTTAAATGGAAAACAATCTATTCTTTTTTGATAAAAAATAGACCTCCTGTTCACTATGAAGTGCCACATTTTGAAATAGAGCATTAACATTTTTGCATCCTATAAAAGAAAAAATTGAGTGGTAGACACACACATCCAGAGTAAGAAAGCAGGAGCTGGACCAAATAACTAAATCTGTAAAAGCACGCTGCAGCTCCCAATGCAGGTAGACTGGGATCCACCTGCATTAGGAGCTGCGAATGTGTGCCTCTACCACAGTTTTTTTCACATCCTATAAAAGAAAACCTAAAGAACATTAAGTCACTATTTTTATACATTAATGCAGGATTGTTGCTTCTCTTTTAAAACTGCGGTGTCTACCGTGCTGCGGAGGAAAAAACAACACGACAAAAGACGAGCAGCAGCACATTTCAGTCTTTCTGTGTGTCTAAGTTTACAGTAACGTGATGTCTGAAGCATCTGATGATAGTCTCGGCCTCTACGGACATGTTACTGCTGTTGCAGCAGTGAAACTTGTCGCTCTTTTACAGCTGCTCAGGATAACTTTTTTCTGGTCGTTGCCATGGCGCCGCTGGCATTTTGTTTGGAGGTGTTCGAGCTCGGGCGGAGACAGAAGTGCCACGGGAATTTTAAAATTCGCTCGTTGCTCATTAAATCGATGTAGATCGGCGTATAGTTACACCCCTACTTATTAAAGACAAATATCCACATCAATCCTCTTCTCTCATTAGGTGTGAACTGTGAGAGGAACATAGATGAATGTGTGTCTGGCCCCTGTCTGAACCACGGCATTTGTATTGACGGAGTCAACAGTTACACTTGTCATTGTAGTCCACCATTCACAGGTTAGTGATGTCGTATATCCATTGTATCATCATCCACTTATTAGCATGCTGTAGCAATCTATGTAGCATCATTTGAATATCATTTTAGTGAAGATCATTCACATGTTCTTATTGTTTTTATTGGAGCTGAAACTATTAGTTGATCAGACGGTCAGAAAATAAATCGGCAACTATCATCAAGACCGATTATTGTTTCAGTCATTTTTAAAGCAGAAATGACAAACATTATCTGGTTTCAGCTCCGCAGATGTGAGCATTTTCTGTCTTTCTTGGTCATATATGATGCTAAAGCAAGGAATTTAAAAATGCCAGCTTGGGCTCTAGAGAAATAAAAACAAAGACTAACTGATATGAAAATAATAGTTTTTATTTTTATTATTAAAAATGTCTAAATAGGTAAACACTGTGAGGACGAGCTGGTTCCCTGTGCTTCTCATCCATGTGAGAGGGGGGGAGTGTGTCGTCCAACTGCAGACTACACCTCTTATACCTGTCGCTGTCCTGCTGGGTGGCAAGGTATGTGTGTCTATCTGCAAGATACTGAATTCTTCTGTGTTTGTCTGTTTGAGTTTGTTGAATGTGAGTGAGTGCCTGAAAGCAAAATCACATCTAATATCATCAAAAGTGCTGTATTGCTATGTTATATTAATATGTATTTATTCACACAGGTCCACGCTGCACTGAAGATGTGAATGAATGCAAAAAGAATCCTTGCAAAAATGGTGGTCATTGCATGAACAGCCCAGGCAGCTACAAGTGTAAATGTCAACCTGGATACAGCGGCCACAACTGCCAGACAGATATTGACGACTGCTCACCCAGTGAGTTTCACTTTGAGAAAATCAGTCTCCTTCCTAGGAAACCTGAACTTTTGCATTAATGAAAGTTTTATTTTCTGATTTATCATTGGAGACTCAAGATATGCAATGAACCCCATTAGAAAGTAGGATAGAAAGTCCCCTAAGATATTTAGTCACACATGGGTGTAAGCCTGTGTACAATATATAAATCTCTCAGACAAACACAACAAGGGCAGTTGTTTTCACAGAACCTACTACCAATTTCAGTCCAAGTGGATTTTTTATTGATGATTTCCATTAATTCTATACTTGATGACTGCTATTGAGATGGGGGGAAAAACAAACATGTAAACCCTTTCCTCACTCTCTCCTCTTAATTCTGCAGATCCATGCTTAAATGGAGGTACCTGTGTGGATGATGTTGGGAGTTACACCTGTGACTGCCGCCCCGGTTTTGAAGGGGATCGCTGTGAGGCAGAGGTAGATGAGTGCGCCAGCCAGCCCTGCCAGAACGGGGCCGTCTGCAGGGACTACGTCAACAGCTTTGTGTGCGAGTGCCGACCAGGCTTTGATGGAATCCTGTGTGAACACAACATCCTAGAGTGCACTGAGAGGTGGGCTGTTCAGCTTATGCATGATCCATTAAACCTGCATTTTATTACCAAGCAATGAATTATTTCTAAATGATTTCTTTTTCCTGCTGTGACCTGAACAAATGTAATAATAACTATGTACTGTTTTCTCCTTTTTGTTGTTCATAGTATACTTACTATACTTTTGCCCCACCTCTTCAAGCATGTCTTAAAAATATGTGTTATTTCAGGACTGCAGGCAAAAACACATTCATTCATTGCTTCTATTGTTGTCCTTGAATTTCCAGCTCATGCCTTAATAATGGGACTTGCATTGATGACATCAACACCTTTTCATGCCGTTGCCATCCTGGTTTTTACGGGGTGTTCTGTGAGTTTGAGAAGAATGAGTGTGACTCTCAGCCCTGTAAGAATGGAGGCACCTGCACTGACGGCCTGGGCACTTACCGGTGCACCTGCCCTGTGGGATACAATGGACAGAACTGCCAGGTAACGTGTCTGTGTGTTACTGCAAGTTTACAAACTGTCTCTGCTGTATTGTGTTTGTTCTTAGCGAATAGAGGAGAGACTATTTAATATTTAATAACATTTACAACTATTAAAGTAAACAAAATGATCCTCACTCACAGCTCTGTGTTGTCATATATTGAACAAGGCAGTTGGGTTAGGTTAGATGCACCCAACTGAAAAATCAACCCTCACAGTTAACCCTAAATCTTCTTTTTCTTTCTTTTTTGCATGCAGAACTTTGTGAACCTGTGCAGCAAGGTGCACTGTTACAACTCCGGCTCCTGCTCTCAGACAGCAACCTCCTGGACCTGTCACTGTAAAATGGGATGGACAGGACTTTACTGTGATGTTCCTAACATGTCCTGCCAGAACTATGCTGCCAGGGAGGGTGAGGAACTACTTTCTGTTTTCTCATAAACCAACAACACTTTATTCATAAATAAGAGAAGACATCATTACACATACAGCAATGATGTATTTTTGTTTGATGAAAACAGTCAACATGACAAGAGTTGCATTGTAGATAAACACATTTACCATTTTAATATTGTTCACTGTTGATTTCTTTCATACAGTTTCATCAGACAACAATGTAAAAGATGTAGTAATTATAGTAGTAGTAGTTATATCCTTTATTCAACATGTGGGTCTCCTTTTCCAAATTACTGCAGGTCTGGAAGTGGAGAGTGTGTGTAAGAATGCTGGGCGGTGTGTGAATGCTGGCAATTCCCACAAGTGTCAGTGTCAGCCAGGATACATGGGCAGCTACTGTGAAGAGATGGTCGATGAGTGCCAGTCAAACCCGTGTCGCAATGGAGCTACATGCAAGGACTATCAGGGCACATACGAGTGTTTAGTAAGTACATTATCAGCTGTGTGTGTGGGGGGGTGTCAGGGTTGCAGGTTTGAAAGCTTTCATGTTTTAGTGTTTTCAGTAATAACTGAATAAGATATTTCCAGCAACATTGTCTAAAAGGCAAAATGAGCTAACATCTGTACTGTGCGTCTTTGCTGCAGTGTAAGCCAGGCTTCCAGGGTGTGAACTGTGAGTATGATGTTGATGAATGCCACTCTAAGCCGTGCCACCATGGAGGAACCTGTATAAACCTCATCAACCACTTCAAATGCTCCTGCCCACCTGGGACACACGGTAAGTCTGTACACACTAAGTTTTAATTTCATTGCTTTGAACTTAGAAGAAAAAATGCTCCCATTAATTAAAGTTGGAGCTTTTGAACATTTAAGTACATGCAGTGATATCTTTCTGTTCTCTGCTGTGTAGGGCTTCTTTGTGAAGTGAACATGGATGACTGTGCCCCCAAGCCTGGTTCTTGGGAACCTCGCTGTCTAAATGGAGGACAGTGTATGGATGGCGTGGGCCGTTACACGTGCTCCTGCCCTCCAGGATTCGTTGGAGAACACTGTGAGGGAGATCTCAATGAATGCCTGTCTGGGCCCTGCCACGCCCCCGGCAGCCTCGACTGTGTGCAACAGGTCAATGATTACCAGTGTCGCTGTCGCCTCGGATACACGGGTACAGAGCATTGCTGTCCTAGTTGTAATGCTTTTCCAGATACAATTTAAAAGTGCTTTACAAAAAAACAGTCTACATTAGTGCAGTGTGTCAATATTTTTTATGTAAATAAGCCTGCAAAGTATTACATTTTTTAACTCTTCCTGTGTTGATTTGTCTGTTTCTTCAGGTCGTCATTGTGAGTCCATGGTGGATCTGTGTCTGTCTAAGCCGTGTCATCACGGTGGTGTCTGCTCCATGAACATGAGCTCAGTACACGGCTACACCTGCTCCTGTGTTCCTGTAAGTTTCTAAATAACAAAACTGTTATTTTGACTGGGCTCACAGAGTTTGTTTTACAGTTTATCAACCTAAGAAACAGTCAGCACCAGTGAAGTTCCTCTAATTTCCCAATATATTATTATTAATCTATAACCTACCAGACATCCCCTCAGACTGGACTATCAAACAGTGAATGTTAAGTAGTGGGGAACACAGGATATTATGAATAATGTTTTAATGTCATTAAAATTCCACAAAATACACAATTAAGTACACATTTTAATTGTGTTTCTGATGCTTAACTATCACCTCAATCTTGGAAGATCATCAAGTTTTTCAATGAAGCTGTCTGCTCACATTAGACCAGTTATTATGTTCATATAAACATACTGAGTGACTCCAGAGGATTATAGAAATGGATCTGTGGCTGAAATTGCGACATCAGTGTTTTCCTTGCTTTTGCTTTCATACTAAACATGAGCCTTTTCACACTAAGTCCTTGTTTGTCTCACCACTAACCTCTTGCTTCCTCTGTTATTCTCATGCTTGCTTCAGAGGGCCACACTATGGTTCAGGTATGGTAATCAAGCAGCAGATTTGAAAGAGAACCTAGTTGCCTATTAGTTATTGTAGGGGTTTATTGCACTTTTCAAATGTGAATCCAAACTTTACTTCTAAATTACTTTCTCACTATGACATTTCAAGAGCATGGTATGTTTTTTAGGGCTTTACTGGGTTCAACTGTGGTGAAATAGAAGGCTACAGCTGTGCTAAGCTACATTGCCAGAATGGCGGGCGCTGCGTTGAGTCATCAGCTGGCATCCTGTACTGCCAGTGCCAGTCAGGCTTCAATGGGCCACACTGTGAGAATGATCAGAGGTGTCTGACACCCTGCCAAAACGGAGGAACCTGCATCAAAGACCCATCCAACCCATTCCAGTACACCTGCCGCTGCCCCACGCACTTCTCTGGACGATACTGTGAGAACAAATTACAATCCTGCCCCTATCTGCAGTGTGTGCATCACGCAGGGGATAAAGTGTGTGATGATCAGTGTAACAACCATGAATGTCAGTGGGATGGAGGAGACTGCTCACTCAACTGGCGGCAGCCTTGGGTTAACTGCACCGCCAGCGTTCCCTGCTGGGATCTCTTTAAAAACGGACGTTGTGATAAAGAGTGTGACAACCCTGGTTGCCTCTTTGACAGCTTTGAGTGCCAGGACACTGCAACTGCCCTCTGCAAGTATGTAATCCTCCTCTTGTATTTGTCATTGTTGTTGCAGTAAATTATTGCCCAAATTACTTTAAAGCCAGGTCACAAAACACCCATCCTCCCTGTGCTGTGTATTTTCAGGTATGACAAGTATTGTGCAGACCACTACAGCAATGGTGTGTGTGACCAGAGCTGCCACACGGAGGCCTGTGGCTGGGACGGCCTGGACTGTTCAAGTGACACTGCGCCCAAAGTGATAGACGGCACTCTGGTAATCGTGGTTCGGCTGCAACCTAAGGAGCTGATTGGTGACTTGAAAGGTTTCTTGCGCTCCTTGGGAGCCCTGTTACACACCAATCTGCGGGTGAAGCTGAATGAAAAAAAGGAGCCTATGGTATACCCATACTTTGCAGAGGCGGAGCAGGGACGACACATACAGAGGAGCAGGAGCAAGCGGGAGCTGGACAAGGAGGTTATTGGGTAAGAAAAGCTCATGATAGGATTCTCACATACTCTTTCTTTTTTTTAGTTCTCATATATTAGCCAGTAACTTGAGATCCATCACCAGTTAATTGTACTTATGAGCTTTTGTATTTTAATGTTTTCCTGTGCAGGTCTGTGGTGCACCTGGAAATTGATAACCGCGAATGTTCCCAGAGCTCTAACTACTGCTTCTCCAACACTAATGAGGCTGCGTCCTTCATTGCAGCAGCACATATCAAGGCTGACCTGCCTTACCCTCTAGTGTCTGTTAACAGTAAGTAGGCTTGTTATTCAGCAGTCATCACTTTAACTGGTTTATTTTCACGTAAAAACATAAATCAAGAAAAAACACTCGACATTCAGACTTGCCTTCCACAGGTGACCCGACCATTCCACCGGAGTCTCTTCAACCTGTGTTTTACCTGATTGCTGTGGCTGTGGTAGTCATCCTGCTCATTCTGGTGCTGGGGATGCTAGCAGCCAAGAGGAAGCATAAACATGGTGTCCTGTGGCTGCCTGATGGCTTCATGGCCAATAAAAATGACAAGAGGAGGGAACCTGTTGGACAAGATGACTTTGACATGAAGTGAGTGGACATACAATAACAATAACTCAGGGATAATTCATATCATAGTAAAATGCAGCAAAGAGTTTCTCTGATTAGCTAGGTGATACGTGGACAGAAAATATACAAATATCCCTCTAACTGTTGAGAAGGCTTTGTGTTAGATACTATATGTTAAACAGCTGCTTCAGTTGAGCATCAGTTGAAGATTGTGGTTTTGACCAGCTTCCAATGATCAACACGTGTGTGACAAGCATACTTTGTCAAGGTAATAAATAAAAGTAAAACAAAATGTTTTTTTCTCACACAAGGAATTTCAAGACACAGGATGGATCCATGATTGAAGGAGGTCAGAGGTGGCTGGAGGACGAGGTTCCATCCAAGAAACCAAGAGTAAGTAAAATAAAAAAGAGAAGATGGAGCAGAGAGATTGGCGATTATTAAAATTAAATTGATTTAAACACACAAGAAATGTTCAGAACACGAGGAAAGATGTTTGGTTGTTGTGTAAATTTTAAGTTCATCTTGCCTTTTATAGACTGAAGACAAACCCTTGCTGCCCATTGCTATGGATGGAGGTGTTGATCGAAGGGAGTGGACTGTGCAGCATCGCAAAGCTGCTGACATCACTCTCACTCCCCCGCAGGCCGACCTGGACACTGACTGTCTGGATGTTAACGTCAAGGGACCTGGTGAGAAAACTTTTTTACTCCGTTTTGAACCAAGAGCTCATCATTTCCCCTAATTTCTCTTATAATGAATTTCTCTTCCCTCAGACGGCTTCACTCCACTGATGTTGGCATCGCTGCGTAACGGCGGAGGCCCAGACTGTAGCATTCACGGAGAAGAGGAGGAGGAGAGTGGAGGAGATGAACCGGGACCTAGTGTCATCTCAGACCTGATCGCTCAGGGTGCCTCACTGATGGCCCAGACTGACCGCACAGGAGAAACAGCACTACACCTGGCTGCCCGCTATGCCAGGGCTGATGCTGCTAAGAGGTTGCTGGACGCTGGAGCCGATCCCAACGCTCATGACAACATGGGCAGAACTCCCTTGCATGCCGCTGTGGCAGCTGATGCACAGGGAGTCTTCCAGGTGAGACAACTGTCTGATCCAGATATAAACTGAAGTATAGTTTGAAATCATCAGCCAAAACATCAACATGAATTCCACTAAGTTACTGATTTTAACTGAACAATAGTAAATCAGAGGAGCTAACTGTGAAATTTGCATTCCTTACATGTATTTTTCATCATATCTCACGTGTCTCTTCCAGATTTTGATCCGTAATCGTGCCACAGAGCTAGATGCCCGTATGAATGACGGCACCACCCCACTGATCCTGGCAGCCAGGCTCGCTGTGGAGGGCATGGTGGAAGAGCTGATCCACTGCCATGCTGACATCAATGCTGTAGACGACCACGGTCAGGAAACCACATTTCTCTTATTTACTGCCTGTGTTAAATATTCTATTTTTATGCTAGATGTGCTAGAGGTGTTTGAATTAGAGCTGTAGTAAATCTAATTCTCACTTTGGTCCTTTTAAAATTTGGTCGCATTGTGACATTTAAGACTTGAAGAGCTCTAAATCGTATCAGAAAAGCAGTTATAATTGAAATGTAGTTCAAAAAATGGCCACTTAAGTTTAATATCCTACCATTTTAGGTAAATCTGCTCTTCACTGGGCAGCAGCAGTCAATAATGTGGAGGCCACTCTCGTGCTTCTGAAGAACGGAGCCAATCGTGACATGCAAGACAATAAGGTTTGTTTTTCTGTTTTCATTTTAATAATTTCCAATCCATGTTCTTTCTTTTAATAATTATGAATATATGTGTTGTAACAGTACTAAAAGTGAAAGATAAATACCAATTAAAGGCGTGATACTCCACCCAACACATTAGCAAACCAAAGCTAACTCAACCATTATTTTATGTTTGAATGGTGACTGTAAAAAGTATGTATGTATGTTGATATTGAATTTGTACTTGATGACGTTATGTAGCGCACAGAGTAACATTTCTGATATTGGCTGTTTCCTACAGGAGGAGACTCCACTGTTTCTTGCAGCCAGAGAAGGCAGCTTTGAGGCAGCTCAGGTACTCCTCGACCACTACTCCAATCGTGACATCACTGATCACTTGGATCGGCTGCCTAGAGACACCGCTCATGAGCGTATGCATCATGACATAGTCCGCCTGCTGGACCAGTACAATTTGGTTCACAGTCCACACAATGGGGCTAATCCCATGGGTGGAGGAGGAAACTCTGTCATGTGTGGGGCCAACGGAGCAGGCTTCATTGGCATGCGTCCCGGGCCACAGGGGAAGAAGAGCAGGAGGGGAGGAGGGGGGGCGAAGGTGGGAGGTGTTGGCGGCGGTGCAAAGGAGCTAAAAGACATGAAGGCGAAACGAAGAAAGAAGCCCGCTGGAGGAGAGGGGCCAGGTGTGGATGGTGGAGTAGGGGGAGGAAGCGGAGGAGGCACAGGAGGAGGGAACACAAATGGCGTCAAGGCAGCAGGAGGACTTCCAGAGAGCTCTGTCACCATGTCACCTGTTGACTCGCTGGAATCACCACACTCATACACAGGCGACGTGTCTGGCGCCGTCTCCACCACGGCAAACTCCCCTCCCCTCCTGAGCAGCCCCACCTCCAGGCCAATGCTGCCTCCTGTCAGCCACATGCTGGGACAGCAGCAGGGCTGGGTGGGCATGGGCAAACACGGCTACAGCGGCCACATGTTCGGCCTCGTCCCGCACCAGATGGGGGGATCCCACACCGGCATGGGCCAGCACCACAGCCAGGGCCCCATGCTGACCCCTATGAATGTCACGATGAGCAGGGAGCAGCTGCCTCCCATCGTCACGTTCCAGATGATGGCCCCGGGTGGAGGCCAAGCTATGCTGAAGCAGTCGCAGCCAAGGCAGGTCCAGGTCACACAGTCCCAGGGACAGAACCAGAATCAGGCTCGCTCTCAGCAGGGGCCAGGCCACCACCACTGCACCCAGGGTATGATGTACCAGATGCCCGAGCAGATGAGCATGGGGCACGGGCTCTCCCACACCCTGCAGCATCCCCACACCGTCAGCCACGGAGGGATCGATAGCCAATCTCGGCCGCTGCCATCTTATCCGCCCATGCAGAGCCCCGTGGATAAATACCCCACACCGCCCTCCCAGCACAGCTACACCACCGCCGGCTCAGAGGGCACCACCCCCGGCCACTCGGCTCACCCACCCAGCGAGCACCCTTATCTCACCCCCTCACCTGAATCCCCAGACCCCTGGTCGTCCTCTTCGCCTCACTCCAACTCAGACTGGTCTGATGTCACCACCAGCCCCACACCTCTGGGTAACCCCCACCATGCACTGCCGTCGTCACACCGCACACACATTCCAGAGCAGGTGCAGCTGCAGCCGCAGTCGCAACAGATGCAGCAGCCCTCTCAACAGCCTCAGCTCGGAAACATGCAGGTGTTTGCGTAGGCCGTACTGTGGAAAGCATAAACAGACTGACTTTGGGGTTCTGTGTAGTAAAACTCTGACACATAGAAACTCATAAGTGCTTTTCTCACTTCTCTGTTAATCTTCTTTGTTCTTCATCATAGTACTCACACCTCGCCTTTTTATGTTTTCTTTTCCTCTTTGCACTTATATAGTTTCTAAAGCGTCAATGAGTGTTGTCAGCTAGAAATCAAATGTTTTCAATACCAAAAAGTGTGGAGTAAGCTGAGACAAGCTAATTTTATTTTTCCTTTGTTGTTCCCTCGATCCCAGCCAAACATGCTCTGCTCTCTGTGGGCGGAGTCAAGAGTCCTGTTTTGGGCTTTTGGCACCAAAACACAAACTTTTTATCGAGGGATCATTGAGGAACTGCCGACCAGATGGCGGTCGGCTGGTATTGCATCAGAGAAACAGAACGTTGAGATGGACACTGAGATAGGACCGAGGATGTTCTGCATTGATATTATTGGAGGACATTGTTATTTCTTTCTGCTATACGCTATCATTATGTTGTTTTAATGTGATAAAGCCTGCCAATACTAACTCCTTGTTGAAACCACTCACTCTATTTTTTTTTATTTTTTTTTTTAAGATTGCTCGTATTCAGTTAATGCTTTCATTCTCAAAGCAGAAAACCACCTAGTTGTTTCCTTATTGTGTTTTTTTGTTACTTGTGCAAAAGGGGGATTTTTATAAATGACTGTAACATGATCAGAAAAATTACAGATTAGAAAGAAAATCCACTCAGAGAATCCTGTTACTATGTGGTTCTTAACTTCTTTTGTAAACAACTTAAATGTATTTTAGTACATTGATTGCGATTAGTGTTTCCCATTAATAGAGACAGTTCATTAAATGCAGTTTTTACTTGCAAGGATGTAAATAGAAACTAATGTATTATCCATGTTTTAAAGGCAGTTACTGTTACAGAAATCAGAGTTCACACGGACACAGTCATACTGTGTTTCTAATGATGTTGCCACATATGGTGCCACCACTATATACTTCATGTGTTTTTGAGGGATTCATTCAGAAGCTTGACAAACTTTATGCAAAAACATACATTAGTTTTGTCACACTGTTACTGTTGTGTTACCAGGTTTAGTATGTTTAAATGTACATAGACTTATAGCACACTCTGCTCATAGTTTACTTGGCAAAGGCCTTTTTCTGTTTTTTTATATGAATACTGTTCGCACTTCTTGAATGATTCTGAATGTTTCTGAGGTGCATGTTTTTTTCCCTTTTAAAGTGCCTCTTTTTTTAAATGTTTTATCTTCAAAATAAATCATAACCAGTTTTGCCTTTTGTTTAACTACAATCAGTATATCTGTGCACCTTTTTTTTTAATTGCAATGATTCATAAACCAAGTCTGGAGTTAGGTTTAATAAGTTTCCTTCTTAAAGTTTAGGTTGATCATGTTTTGTATGACTACTCTGTTAAACACAGACAATCATTTACTGTTATAAAACTTAAAAAAAGGAACATCAATGTCTGCAAGACCAAATTATTCTTTTTTTCAGCCAAAAATGTATTTTCAAATGTCTGTTGATTGTTCTTGTGATCCAGAAAAGACTCAAGTCAGACACACAGCACACATATCCTAAACCAAGAATTTTCGTTTTGTTTGGAATTACTACTGTGTGTGTGAACAAGCCAAATTATTCATGTTTCATTCATATTCCCAATGCCTGTACTGACAATGGATGTCCCTGCAGTTTCACAAAACACATGTACTGTTCATTGAGGTGTCAGTCAACATCAAACCTTTTAAAAACGTTTTATCATAGCATGTTACCTTCCGCACATACAGTTGGCAAAAGCTGTGTATCTATTTTCTGTATATAAAATGTTTTTAATCTTTATGTTTCTTTCCTCTGTTAACCAAATATCCTATAATATTCATGTCATATGAAGTAGTTGTCACCATGTTTGTATAAGGTAGAACTAAAACTGATAAGTTGTCCGTTGGGAAAAAAAAAAAAAAAGATCAACCAAATGTGCTTACTTAAATAAAGCAGAGGTCTTCGTAGATTTGTGCATTTATGTGTTTTTAAAAAAAAATCTAAGTCAGTTAATGTGCAGTTCTGGTATTAATCTTTAAATATAACAGTTTCACTTGAAAAATAAGTGTGACAGATGAATGTGGATTATTAAGAGATTGTGTTGCTTCAGTCAAACATACAGGATCAGTTGTAACAATGACACCAGCATTGAACTAATTATGATTTGTTTTCGGGTCCTCGAATATACCTAAAAAAAAATATATATATATTATGTTACTTTTTTTCTCCATTGTACATAGACCTATATTGTATATATATTATATGAAATAGAAATAATATATGCAGCCATAAATCTGAAATAATTTGCTTGCTAATACCGAATCACCAAAGTCAAAACAATAATTTTGCTTCTTTTATTTATCACATTTAAACTTAATTATGTGTTTTGATCCTTGATTCAGTCTTGGACAATGATCTACAGTACAGTTTAAACATTTTAATACCTCTAATTAACACTTTAAAAACTACATTCCTACATTAATGTGTAGATACATTAACATTAACAAGGCTAATCATCAACTTCTTATGTTCTGCTGTGTGTGATCAAGAAACCAGAAATGCTAATTATTCAGTTATTTTATAATTATTATTAGTAATAGTGTTAATCCATTTTGTAAACTAGATGAACTTTGGAGTCACTAATTTACGCTTCATTTTACAACCTTCATTTTTTTAAAGGTGTATCTTAAATAAATAGGACAACAGTCAGGTGCTCTTATGAACACTAAAAGAGGTTTTCCTTGCTGTTCATACTGGCTATTCAAAAAAATCCCCTTGAAACAAGCTTTCAATGCAAGTGATGGGGTCCAAAATCCACAGTGTGTCCACACAGTCATTTAAAAGTTGATGGGAAACTTATATCGTCAGCAGTCTGAGTCGTATCAAGTGGATATCTGCCACATATACAGTCTTTTTAGCATCAAATTCCCTCTGTGTTTCCTCTGACTGTGTTTCCCTGTTGAGATGTTGTGCAAGTACAGTAACAAAAAGAGGGACTCTGAAAGATATCTACTTGATTTTACTAATTTGGTCAGCTGAAGATTCATATTAGCTTCAGATAACTGAACAGGAGGAATAATTACTGAGGAAAACATGTGTCAGTGTTACTTTTCCTTTACATAAATATGAGCAGTGCAGTTTGTTGCCACACCAGCAGGTGGCGCACGGTCGCACAGGAAGTCTTAACAAGGAGACGAGGAAGAAGTCTGTACACGGAAGTCATCCAGGATGTTACATGTATGAGCTTTGGCTTTTTTGCAGCGTTTCTCGGTATACTTCACTGTTTCTTGGGACTTTAGTGAACCCGCAGTTACAGTGGATCATGCCTCAGTGGTTGTGGAGACCCTGACTGGACAATGCGATGTCTGCGGCGGGCAGTAGAATCCAGAGCGGGTCAATGGACGCCAGGACCTGAAGAGCTGCTGTTTTGACAGCTGGGTTGATCCTCCAGTACCTGCCCTGTCTGACAGAGCTGCTCAGGACAGACACCAACCGAGGCTGAAAGCACACAGGAGGATTTATTGTATGTAGAGAAGCTTTTCTGCGTCTGTGAAGCAGCTTTTATAGCGTCACTGAAGGAAAGGAGGAAAGGTGAGAGTAACTTTGTCACCTCTTTTTGTTTCTAAAAGTCCTCTTCCACTCCTCACTGTGGCTCTGTGTTTACCCTTTCACCACCACTACATTATTACATTGTCTTCTTTCCCTTTTTTTCTGTGTCCAGCCTCCAACCGGCCAGTGCTCATGGCTTCATCCCGGCTGAAGTATCTCTCTCTGGGCGTGCTGGTGTTCCAGACCACCTCCCTGGTGCTCACCATGCGGTACTCCCGCACTCTGCAGGCCGAGGGCCCGCGGTACCTGGCCTCCTCTGCTGTGGTCGTGGCCGAGGTCATGAAGATCATCACCTGTGTGCTGCTTGTCTTCAAAGAGCACAGTGAGTGGGTCACAATGCGCATCTCCATGATCAGCAAATTACTTTTTCAATGAATCAATCAAGTGTGAGGTTGATCAAATGTCAGAAAATCGTGAAAGGGGGACCATCATAATTCCTGCAGTCCAATGTGACATCTTCAGATCCTTTGTTTCACCCAGCCAACAGTCTGTTACACCACCAAAGTTTCACATTTACAAGGTAAAACCAAACCAGACAGAGAAAAGCAGCAAATCATCACATGTGAAAGCTGGAACTGAAGAGTAGTTTGTGTTTTACTTGATAAATTGTTTAAAATGACGAATCAATTATCCAAATTGGTTTTTTTTAAATTTTCTGTCAAGCAACTAATCAATGAGTAAACTAAATGTCTCATGGAAACCTTGAAAAACGTTTTTTATTTTGAAACCTGTCAATATTCACAAAGCCACATTTAAAAAATGATAATGAATGATTCTATATGTAAACTACTTCACAATAGAGTACAGTGCACATTCTCACATGCTGAATGTTGTCTTATCAGAAGCAAACAACTATATTTAAATGCAATACAGTTAAAAACTGGTCAAATTATTATTTAAATCCAGAATCAGTTTTTGGTGCTTAACTTATTTGCTACTTTTTGCTACTGACTCTTGTACAGTACAAACAAAGCACTGAGTTTGAATACTCAGCCTACCAGTAATGAATAGTCTATAAAATACTGTAGTTACAGAAGCTCTCTGCAGTCTGTGGACCAGGTTTGCCAGGTTGCTCCTCTCCTACTATCACAACATCTTAACTATGAGCATTTATTCAGGGGTCTCCTTTTTTTTCTTCTCTCTTTACCTCACATCTGGAACATGGACTCATGTAATAATATATTCAAAGTTATCAAGATAACTCTGTAAACCTGCGTCTACACTCCCCTACTCACAATCACCTCAGAAATGATTCTTTTCTTTACTATCAGCATCAAAAACAGAGAAAATTGAAACAACTTGACAAACCCTGCAGTGCTGTCATCATAGCTTTTTGTATGAAAAAGCAGACATGTACAGATCTCACATAAATGGTCCCAGTATCTAGATAGAAAGACAAAGACATCCACATCTAATTTCAAATTCATTAAGTCCTTTCAAACTGACAGATATAATCACTAATTGATTTTCCATATTTTCTGGTGGTCTAATGTGTCTGTTTCCATTCATCAGGTTATAGCATGCGAGCTCTGAACAGTGTCCTTCGTCAGGAAATTGCTCACAAACCCATAGAAACACTGAAGCTGGCGATCCCTTCAGGGATCTACACACTGCAGAACAACCTGTTGTACCTCGCCCTGTCCAACCTGGACGCAGCCACCTACCAGGTAGGTCAGGATGCCTTTCTGAATAACTGGCACCACCGTCCTTTTTCATGGATGATTTACAGCTTTCCCGCTTTGTCTCCATTAGGTGACGTACCAGTTGAAGATCCTGACCACGGCTCTGTTCTCAGTGTCCATGCTGGGCCGCAGGCTGGGCGTCTACCAGTGGCTCTCGTTGCTGATTCTCATGGCTGGAGTTGCTCTTGTGCAGGTTCAGTGCAATTTTATGTCTTACAAGTGCTTGTAAGAATGGAAATCACACTGTTCCCCATCCTGAAAATAGACAACTGAATAGCTTCTATGTTTACCAAGAAATACATGGGTGTTCTTACCAGCAGCTGCTCTTTTACTCCACTTATAATCAGAACAGCAGCCCATGTAAAATCAGTGGGTATGAATTAGGGCTTGTTTTGATAAACAAGATTTGCATTTGCTCAAGGGTGCACGATGATGGGGCTCTGGGATGGGTAATAGTCTTAATTTTGATTAGAGACTGAGGTTGTTTGCCATTTATGCTCAATAATAAAACAAATGAACAAATCTTTGGACATTAAATTGACAGTGCAGCTGTTCATGCATAGATCTAAATGTCGGATTTCCCACAGTGTTTGCTTTGACGAGTCAGGCCCAAGACTGGATATAATATTAATTATACAAAGGATTATAACTTTATTTATGTACCATCTGTGTTACGGAGATGCAGCTCCAAGTTCTGAAAAACAAGAATCATTCAGGAAAGTAGTATAAAGTTATTCAACCAAAATATTTAACAATAATATGCTTTTTAATGGTAATAATATATAATAAAGTTAACACATAATCAAGACTTGCCTAATAATCAGATGAAATTGTCCTTTTATTTGGACTCAATTATTTATTTGAATTGGAGAGAAAAATAAACGTGGTTGATGATTCAGACGTTGACATCCAGGCTCCGTCCAATAAGAATATAAAGCATCAATCTGCATGATTCTGAAAGGTACTTCTATCTACTTTAAAAACAGCACTGATTAAAACACTTAATGCTTAATACTGAGGATAGAAATAAATTATATCTTTGTGTTTAATGTATATTTTAAACTAAGCTCGCCCACTGATATGAAGTAAACAATGTTCTCTTTGGAAGATGCTCCACTCTGTTTTCCGTTTTTGAACGCTCTCTCTCTACAAATGTTTCAAGCGGTTCTTCTTCTTGTCTGATCAGCCATGTTTGAATAGGTGATGTTTACTGGTTTCGCTGAGGTGATCTTTTGAGTAACTCAAGTAGTGAGAGATTCTGCTAAAATTGTAGAAAGCTCAGTAAATCATTAACGGTACTCGCTGCACTTTCTACAGCTTTTTACTGACTGTGGAGCATGTAACTAGGACACATTTGTTGGGTGTCTCATCTTTACATTCAGGGGGAGAATATGCGTCCTTCACTTTTAAACAGCATGTACAGCAGAGAATAGCTGCCCCAGTTAAATGGTACATTTTTGACTAACCGCTGCAGACTTAGTACACTGACTGATCTCACCACCGCAGACTTTTCCGCATGTTCACTTTCATCTATAAGGGAAGTTTCAGCATGTCTTCGCATTCAAAGGTTATTTTTATGTCTTTACAGAATTTGTAAAACAGCAACATGTTTGCACTCTGTCTGGAGTCATACTGAAATACTGTTTCCCTTTTGTCAGTGCTTTTAAATCTATGAAGAACAAAAGTGTGGCCAGTTCTGTAGGTGGGACTTTGTTTAATTAAATATTTAGTTGTGTATTGGAAGCATGTTTGTTTTAATGACTGTATGACCTCCCTTTAAGAGGCTGTGGCCAGGCACAAAAAAGAAACTATTCAGTGTAAGTTACTCAGTAAGAAAAGGTTAGATAAATAAAACAAAGTAGGCCTTAATTAGAGCGAGGAATAAATATTGGTTAGTGGTCATGAGGGATGTGCTGATGATGAAGTGTCAAAAAAGGATAGACTGTTAGGATATTTCCTCCTCCTCCTTGGACAAACAAAGATGATGCCAGTAAGTTAGTCTGGGTGTGATCTTAATCCTGGCTGAGCGCTCATACAGAAGCACATTGGAGGAGGATGTGAAACTACACCTTCATAAATCTACAGGATCAGACGTGTCGAAGCAAATTGCTCTCGAGTTTATCCTTGAATCGCAACGATGACACCTCCTGAAGGCTCGAATAACAAATCATCACATCCAGTATGACATTATAACACAGGCACAACACCTATTCTGCAAACAATATCACCTACAAGCAAACAAATATTAGGTAAAAAGCCAGCATGAATCTTCTAAGAAATAATTGCCCTGCTTTGTGTTGATGCAGCTAATTTTCACTCCTCATTTTCAAGATCTGTGGTATGTTTCCTCTCTAAGCAGGGTTTATGTAAACGTATTGAAATTTACCCAAAAAAAAGACTCATGACCTTTTTTTGACTTTTTTGTTAACCCAAAGAGAAATGCTTCAGCTGCAATACATTTCTTACTCTGCACAACCAGCTCATTGTCTTTCTTTTGCATTAACACCCATTTTCCCGCTGACTGCAGTACATAACACAGTAACTCAGACTCTGCAGAATTTCGACAACTCTGCAAAGCTGTGAAGGTTCAGAGAGAAATTAACTTACATCTGGAATATTTTCCTCTATACCCACTTTTTGTGAGCATCATGGTTATAGAGCGTCATGGTCATAGAGCATCATGGTTATAGAGCTTCATGGTCATAGAGCATCATGGTCATATAGCATCATGGTCATAGAGCATCATGGCCATAGAGCATCATGGCCATAGAGTATCACGGTCATAGAGCATCACGGTCATAGAGCATTATGGTTATAGAGCATCACGGTCATAGAGCATTATGGTTATAGAGCATCATGGTCATAGAGCATCATGGTTATAGCGCTTCATGGTCATAGAGCATCGTGGTTATAGAGTATCATGGTCATAGAGTATCATGGTCATAGAGCTTCATGGTCATAGAGCATTATGGTCATAGAGCATCATTGTCATAGAGCATCATGGTTATAGAGCTTCATGGTCATAGAGCATCATGGTCATAGAGCTTCATGGTCATAGAGCATTATGGTCATAGAGCATCATTGTCATAGAGCATCATGGTTATAGAGCTTCATGGTCATAGAGCATCATGGTCATAGAGCTTCATGGTCATAGAGCATCATGGTCATAAAGCATCATGGTCATAGAGCGTCACGGTTATAAAGCGTCATGGTTGCAGGAGTTTCTGTCAATCAGTTGATCAGTTGGTGCACCACTTAAGTCAAGACTGAAATATTTCAACAACTACTGGATTCATTGAAATGTTTTACAGACATCAGTGGTCTCCAGAGAATTAGACCTAGTAGTGATCCCCTGACTTTGTGTAGAATGTAATGGCATCTTGCTGAAAGGACTTGGCAGAAATGGAATAAGATATTCATAGCTATGTTTTAATTGGTGTATAATCACCACCTGAAAATAAGATTTGTTTTCGTAACCTTAGAATGAGCCCTTTATATCTGCATAAGGAGCAGGTGTGTGTGAATGTGATCAGGGCGTTTCTGGAAAAGAGAGCATTGCTCTCAGTGAATTTCCCCTGAATAAATAAAGGTTTAAAAAAAAAAGGTCCTCTTCCAACGAGCCCACCATGTTGCACCGCCATTTTTTAACACTAAATCCTACACACCAGTCCTTCAAACACTGTATATTGAAAACTATTGGATGGTTTGCCATGATATTTGCTACATTTGATCCCCCGACTTTTCCTCGAGTGCTTTCATCAAGACAAAATATCAGTTTGTCCAATATTCTGTTAAATGATTTAATACCTCATCAATCAATTTGTATTATTTTGACAAACTAAAATTACTCAGGGTCCACTTACTAGCCATTTACTTTTTCTGGAACGTTCAACCTTTTTTTCAGTCCTCCTCATCAGATTCATCTGTTGTCAGGGATATTACTTTGGAGATGGTTTTGGCATCAGATGTGAAATTTGGTGAAACTTGATGAAAGCTGAGCTATCTCCATCTGCTGAGGAAGACTGCAGGATGCATTGTAAAGCTTCAGAAAAACGGATAATGGACTTTGAATTAAGATGTTTGTCATGCAATCGTTTCCAAGAACGACTTTTAAATCCTGCTTAGTATTTATACAAATGTGTTTCTCTGTTGTTGTCAGTGGCCCTCTGAGACCCCCGAGACTCAGGAGAAGGAGGCTCTGTCCACAGGCTCCCAGTTTGTCGGCGTGACGGCGGTTCTGGTGGCGTGCTGCTCCAGTGGGTTCGCTGGCGTCTACTTTGAGAAGATCCTGAAGGAGAGCAAACAGAGTGTCTGGGTCCGCAACATCCAGCTAGGTCTGTGACAGTCAGTCAGATCGAATCAATCAGCTGCCAGTCTGGCCTGAACAGCATAGCAGTTGTTATTACATATCAAATCTAATTCAATACATAAAGTGGTGAAAATAGAAACACAAGAGGTTTGATTGAGACACGTCTATCAACACAGGAATAATGTGATGTTATGTTGTGGGAAACACAGTGAAAAAAACACTAGCGCAGTGTGTCTGTAACAAGCATTTCTGTTTCCTTTCTTCCATGCACGGAGAGCCAGCTGGGCTTTTTACCTCAGATGCATTTCTGTTAAGATGAATGTTCCTGTCTAGTTTATTTTTACCCTAGAACGTGTGAGGCATGTGTTGAGTCTCCTGTGATTCCTGGTGTGAACTCAGAACTTTTTCACCTGCATTAAGTGTTGGAGTTGGAGCTTACTGTAGAGATGCAGAAAGACAAGCAGTGAAGAAAACTGAGTTTTTTTTCTTCTTGTTCTCGAAGTCATTGAAAGAAGATTAGGGCTGAGCAATTTTGAAAAAATATCTAATTGCAATTATTTTGACTGATATGGCAATTGCAATAAGATTTGAGAGGGAACATGAATTTCATTTTCATTGAAAAACACATTAAAATGGTTATGGTGTGATTTTTTTTTTTTCAGTGATCTGTGCCAAACAAAGATGTTTTCTTTAGTCTGTAGAATATGATGTGTAAGTCTCTGCAGCACAATATTTAATTAAAATGTTGACACATTCACCAAATTTAAAACATTTAACAAATACTGCATCTCCTGTAATTTGAAAATTGCAGTAGGCCATATAATTGGATTTCAATAAAAAATATGATTAATTGTTCAGCCCTAAAGTAGTAAAAATTGAATGTAAATTTCAATAAAGTGGAAATGAGTTCTGAAACGATTTATCAATAAATCAGATAGACAAGAGAAAGTGTATTAACAGCTGTTTTGGTAGCAAATTTACATGAACTTGGTGCAATTTTACATGGGAAGATCTCCCTGTTTACAGTATATTATCACCCTGGGTGTTTCAGTGCACATTTTTCAAAGTTTTATATTGTAATTTATATATTTTATTTAATTTAACTTATCAGACTTCAGGGTGAAAACTTTGGATGTGTATTCAGCTCCATGTGATGTGTGTGTGTTTGTGTGTAGGGATGTTTGGCCTAGTGTTTGGTCTGTTTGGGATGCTGGCCTTTGATGGGGAAAGGGTGACGGAGTCAGGGATGTTCCAGGGATACAACACTGTCACCTGGACAGTGGTAGCGCTACAGGTAACTCTCACTCCACTTCAAGCTTTAGTTGTCAAATATATTGTTGAGCCTCTGGACTAACTATTTATTTCATGGATCAGACTCCCAGTCGGCCCGTACAGGTCATGCCTTTGTCCATCTGTGTCTGTGTGTTTGTTGTTTCTCCAGGCGCTGGGTGGTCTGGTCATAGCAGCGGTCATCAAGTATGCAGACAACATCCTCAAGGGCTTTGCTACATCGCTCTCCATCATCCTGTCAACTCTAATATCGTACTTCTGGCTGCAGGACTTCGACCCCACCGGGTAGAGGAAACCTTTACTATCTGTCCCTCTGTCTCCACCTCTATGCTTTTCTTTCTCATAATCACAGTGTCTCTAGCTGACAGTGTTGTCTGGTGTCATCCACAGCGTGTTCTTCTTGGGGGCCATTTTGGTCATCGTGGCCACTTTCCTGTATGGCTACGAAGGCAAGCCATCCCCCAACCCCAGCAGGGCGTAGGACACTCACGGCTGACACTACAGCAGCAGTAGGCGGTCCTGTTGAAGCGTCAAGACATTGAGGGGAAAGGAGGACAGAGGACTGGAGAAAAAGAGGGGGAAAGGTCTTTATCATATATTGTGTTCGCAGAGGAGAAGAGGAGGAAAGACAGTCAGTGTCAGGATAGGAAACGGGAAAGAGGAAGTTTAAACAAAAAAGCAAGCACAATGCTGTGATGGTCTCACCAAAAGTGCCTCAGGAGGAAAGAAGGGGTAACCAATGAAAAAAGAAAACTGTGGCAAATTGCATGTTTTCTTTTTTCCTTTAACTACCATTGTAGAGATAATCCTGGCTGCCACACCTCCAGAGCTGGAGCGATATTCTCAACAGGGCCGACTGGTTGTGTTCATTAAGCTGTTGGACTGCCTGTCACCTTTACTGCCACATCAATCACTAATAAACAGTAAAGGATTAAAGAGGCAGACAGAAAGGAATTTCAATGTCACATCTTTAGATGTAGTGTAACTCCAGCCCAAACTGTTGGCTTGTTCACCTCAGAGTTGCAGTATTTAAGGCTTTGACAGCCTTAGGTCGTCCCACTGTTACCAATAAAAGCAGATGTAGGATTGTTTTTGCCCTGAAATGGACCTCCTAGACACTGCTACAAGCTCTAGCAGTTGAATACTTTAGGTTGCAGATGGTCACGGTTAGCATTGGAGCAACCATTGGGTGTCTAATCCTAGCAAAGGAGGCAGTATAAGAACAGCCTGGGAGGCAAAACTCAGGGCAAAAACATTTCTATTGATACAAGTCTTTGAACAGTAGTAGTTGCAGTGACCATAACTAGTATTATTTTCTATGTTATGGCTCTCATGTTGCATTTTGCTCAGCTATTTTTGGAAACATTTTTTGTTGCCAGGCAACATATAGTCAGCGGGGAGTCTTTGATAGAATATACAGTGTGTCTCAGTGTCAGAAACGGTTTCACTCTATAATTGTGTGCCTGGTGGAGTCAGGGATCTGGATGTAAGAATAAAATATTACCTGACACCTCAGAAACACTGTTTGAGGTCCCAACAGCAGTGATTATTTGATGATAATTGATTTTTAAATTCAAAAGGACAGTTTGATTATGTCTGAAGATGATTTTGTACAACTTGAAAATTATGTTAACCATGGGTGTAAATAATAGCACCATTTAAATTGTGATCTATAAATCCAAATGAGGTTTTTCTGTTTAATTTATTCATTCATTAATTAGCTGTTTCATTATATAACGAAGCCACTGATGATCAACACTCGGCTCTTTATGTCCTGTGCTTGTGTAACTTATATACTGTTGATTTTGTGGCAAACCCATTAAAAATGTTACTGAATGTGGCCCTGCTGAGGCTGACCTCACTGACACTCTTAGAGAAATTATCTCGGACTGCATACAACTGGTGTTATTTTTCTGAAACTACTTTTTTTTTTTCGTTGGGATAAAGCGGGTATAATTAATAACTTTATTATTTTAATTACCAATATGTTGATCTTTTATAAAAGAAAAATGTTTCCTTTAACTTTTCTGAATGTGTTATTGTGTTGCATTCATTGTGTGTCTCATCACTGAACATACACATTTACAGTGAGATCCATATACTGACACAAGTTTTGTTATTTTACCTATTTAACAAAATATATTCAAGTTACAGTTTTATAATTAATACAGGCTGAAAGTGCAGACTCAAGTTAATTTCACGGTTTTCATATCCAAATTGAAAGAAGGGTTTAGGAATTACAGCTCTTTATCAGGTAGCTCTTTTTCAAGGGACCAAGAGTAATTGGATAATTGACTCAAAAGCTGTTTCATGAACCGGTGTGGGCTATTTCCTTCATTATTTCATCATCAGTTAAGCAGGTCAAAAAAAAAAAGGTCTGGATTTGATTCCAGGTGTGGCGTTTTCATTTGTAAGCTGCTGCTGTGAACCTACAACAGGCAGTCAAAAGAGCTCTCAATGCAAATGAAACAGGTCATCTTTAGGCTGTAAAAAAACATCCATTAGACTAGAGACTGAAAGAACATTAGGAGTGGCCAAATCAGCAGTTTGGTTATTCTGAGAAAAAAAAGGCACACTGGCAACACAAGGCCTGGACGTCCACAGAAGACAACAGTGGTGGATGATCGCAGGATCCTTTACATAAAGAAGAAAAACTCCTTCACAACATCCAGCCAAGTAAAGAACACTCTCCAGGAGGTATACATATCATTATCCAAGTCAACTATAAAGAGAAGACTTCATGAGAGCAAATACAGAGGATTCACCTCAAGGTGCAAATCATTCATAAACCTCAAGAATTTAAAGGCCAGATAAGATTTTGCCAAAAAATGTTTAAACAAGCCAGTTCAGTTCTTGACCAGCATTCTTTGGATGGATGAAACTCAGATCAACCTGAAAAAATAGACAAAGTAGAGAAGGTTTGCAATAGCTGATGATCTGAAGCACACCACATCATCTGTCAAGCATAGTGGAGGCAGCGTGATGGTTTGGCATCCATGGCTGTCAGTGGTACTGGGTCACAAGTGTTTAATGATGATGTGACAGAAGCAGCTGGATGAACTCTAATGTTCATATTGTTTGTTCGGATTATGAAAATTGTGTCGCTCTCCAAATATTTCTTGACCTAAATGTATGTTTCATGATCAGACTAAAGTGCAGTGAAACAATATCATCATTGCAATACACCATCAAACCATGCCAGTAGCCTGTCATTCCTATTTTTCCCCCTGCAAATCTACCTTTGCACAATTACATGTTTACGTTGCTTAAGTTAATACTTCACGTCACCTTAAAGCTGCAAATAACATAACACAAATAAATTTAAACTTTGATATTTTTGTCATTTGTTTTAATGAGTTTAAAAACACTGCATGCAAAAGCCAGACAGTCTGAGAGAAAGGACTGTAACACAGCAGTTTCATGTCCTCCATATATAATACTGTAAAACACCATTAGCCAGTCATTTCAAACCAATCACTGCATCAAACTGCAATCAATCAGCAGAACAATTCAGGAAGTAACGAGTCAAGCCTCTTGATGAAGGGCTGTGTACCGCTCTGCCCTTGAGTCCTCAGGCACATCTGTTACTGTAAAAGACACTTGAGGCCCTGATAACACACAGCAGACTGTGAC
The DNA here is from genome assembly GCF_963691925.1 of Scomber scombrus. Lineage (NCBI taxonomy): Eukaryota > Metazoa > Chordata > Actinopteri > Scombriformes > Scombridae > Scomber > Scomber scombrus. Next base: position 12,657,359 of record NC_084977.1, on the reverse strand, counting down.
CTCATGGTCAAGTATAAATGTATTTTCACAAACACGTTATCTTGATTGGGGCAACGTGAGAAAAGTTTCTGCTTTGTTTCACCCTATAAAAGCCCCAATTATCTGATTAAAATCACTGACCAGTAAAGATCACCTTTGTCTGGTTAAAAGTGCTGCCCTAGATGTTTCCCATGATTGTCAACATGAGTTGTCAGATGCTGTTTGCTTCACAAACTGCTCCTGTGTCATGGCTACAATAGGCATGTTGTTAAATCATACAGTATCCACACTTCTATATGTGTGTGTTGCAGGGCTTGCAGCACACAGGCAGGACAGTCCTCCCCGTGATCATGGCTCTAGTACAGCTCTAGATGAGGTGTGTATGTGTGTGTGTTTGTGTGAAGGCTCGTTCGGTTTGCACGAAAAGTAATGAGCAGCATGGGTAAGATAACGTGGTTACATCCTCTGTCTCTCTTCATCTCTGTCTCATCTGGACTGGCTCAGCAGTTCAGCATGACCTGATTCACTGTCTCACTGACCGTACACAAACATAAATACAGCATATAGATCTGTTTGCAAAACAATGAGCAACATAATTTGATGTGAAAAGTTCATATTCTGTAAGCTGCACTCTGGTTTTCATTTTCAGTGAGGAATCCTTATAAAACACTTTCTTATAAAATATCATAATGGCACAAGAGACTGTATGTCTGTGTGAACCATAATGCACCAATCTTTAAAGGGTCTGTTCACCAGAATTACAAACATTAAAACATTTTAACCATGCTTAGCAGTATCTAAAATCTAGTATCTGATTGTTTTGGTTTTGTTTGACCAGGTTTTGATATATTTGAGATTTCTGCAACCCAAACCAATACATTGGAGATGACTGCAATGCTACTTGTGCTCAGAACACTGACAAATAACATTACAGTTTTCATTATAAAACCTATTTCTACTGAAGAAACAGTCTGTGTAAAATCTGTTAATAAGGAAGTCTGCAGATTATCCAGAGTAACGAGGACACTTTGTTGAAAGACACATTGCTATTTCTAATATAGTGCTAGAGATGGATATGTTTTTTATTAAATGTCTTCGATTGTCATTCAGTTTGGTACATATATCCATCTCTTACAACCATCATTTCTCCACTGTTTTGAATTTTGTTAACATGGTAACACTGGGATGGTAAACCTGGTTCTATCACCATATTATCATTGTCATTATGAATATGTTAACATGTTGATGTTAGCACTTACCTCATAATAGCTTGAGACTCCTTTTAGTTTTATTCATCCAATATTTGCTGAGTCTATAAATTGTCCAAAATATTGACAAATGCTCAGTTTCTAGCATGAGAAAAATTAGTTTTTGTAATGTCAGTCTATTTCTGGTGTTTTATTATAAGTTTAATGTAGAGAAATTCTACATATCTCAGACTACAAAAGCTTCTGGTAAACACAAAGTTGCTCAGTGAAAATTCATGATGATTCATGTTGCTTAATTTTCCAAAACAAGATATAAACTGGACAACAGTTTCATATATAGGGAAATGTTTCTCAGTTTATTGTCCTGAACTGTGACATACAGTACCATGTTTAGCATTGTGGGGAGGAGAGGCTTCTTTAAATGTGTTTTTTCAAAGCTGTGATAACTAAAGAAACTTCATTCACCTTCATTGTTTTGGGTTGGAGGCATAAATCTCACTGACAGCAAAGAAGCTGGACAAATAAATCCCACAATACCGGCATGGATACTGTTAAAAGGTATGATATTTTTGTAATTTGGGTGAACTGATCCTCTAAGTTCTTTAGCACAAATGCAGCTCTTTTTCAGTACAATCTTTGTTCTTAAACAACATATACTGACACATCCTTCAGTAGCTCTGGTTGTCCTGTCACATCCACTGAGGGCAGGCTCATTTTATTACTCGTAAAATAAAGTAACCTTGCTTCTTCACCTCACAAATGATTAGATGGGACAATTGAAAGACAAAATCCTGTTTTTTTTTTTTACTAATGAAGGCTGTCATCAACACAGGCATCACTGGCTTTCAAAAGGCAGGGAGGGAGAAGCTCTGCAGCTTGGATCAACTGGCCATTTGTGATTTTTTGAAAGAAAGGCTGCTGCAGGGCTTCATGTATGAGTGTATGTGCATACTGTAAGACCAACTCCAAATGCTTTTCCTATGATAATGTCAAAAACAAAGTAGCTCTGTGGATGCATGTATGTTGAATATCTTTGTTTTTTTTTTCTTTTAAATCATTCTTTGAAACAACCCTACGATAAATCACAATCACAAACGAGGCCCCCGTCCATCTGTCTGTGTTTATGAGGCAGTCTAGTGTGACAAAGCAGCAAGCCTTGGACCCGACCCGGGGGCTCCATTATAGAAAACACACAACCACAAACACATACACACCTGCACACCCACACTCACATCATCTCTAAAAGCACATCATCCAGTAACATTTCAATTGATATTATAGTTATCTCTGTCTGTGAAGAATAAACCCCGCAGCAGTGGCGTCCTCCTTGGACCTGTATGACAAAAACACTTGTCACCTTTCCTTACACAGCACTTTACTGTACAGAGCAGGCCGCTATTATATCATCATTAAGGCTGAGGAACCTTTTTAAAACAGGGTCTGTATTTAGGCTCAATCTTTTTTTTGTCTGGGCCTGAGTAGCTACAGCACAGGTTTGCGTTATATCCCAGCACTAATGGCGTTTTTACAAAGTTAGACAAGATTTTGCACAGTTGTACTGGGCTGGAGTAAAGGCCTGAACACTCAATAGCTTGACAGCACCAGAAGTAGAGACCAACATACTTTCTGGATCATCAAAGGCAGCGGTGGGGAATTAAGGCAGTCGTCCCCTCAAGATATTACGCGCTAAAGACTGCAACTCTGATCTTGTGCCATCGAAAGTCTGCTCATAGATCTGCTTTTCTATATTTTACTTTTAATCTGATTTTCCTGTTTGCCGTTTCCCTGTGAACATGGCTCACTATGATGTAATACTCCAAACGGCCAATAAGATGGTGTGAACGCTCTACTTGGGCGGTATGACGACAAGCGGAGGCCCCCTCCTTGGCCTCCACATAAGAACCTGGGCATCGTTGGCGTTGGGCCTCCCCATGGCGTTGGTTGGGATGGGCTCCATGCGGGTCAACACCCGTGGCTGGTCCTGATGCACCCGGCCCACCAGCCTGGCCCTGGAGCCCAGAGGCAGGGATGGATCCACAGCAATATCGACCCTCATCCTCCACTTGATGGTGTGGAGCAAGATCTTTTCCCTGGACGTGGTGTTGAGCGCCACCAGCCAGGTGGTGAAACTCTGGTCCCTTTTGATGTTAGTCAGTAAGGGCGTGTTGGATTCACTGACCGGCACAGCCCAGGTGACACTTGGGTAAAAATTGTCATTCATGCTAATGATGAAACGGGATGGCTTGGAGGTGGGACCTACTATGGTGACAGTCTCTGTTGTGTTTCCATACCAGGGGTAGCTCACACCGTCCGAGTCGCTGATGGCCCTCACCAGGCCTTCCCGCAACTGAGGCAGCTCCCAGCTCGACCTGGAGGGAGAGAAAAGTGTAAAACTGGACTCAGCAAAATATCTGATAATTGTGTGCCGGTTATATTCTAAATTTTTCTTACTGTCAAAATATTGCATGCAAAGATCAAACCAACAATGAATGGAGCATTGTCTATATTTTAGACCTTGATTGTTCTCCAAAAACTATTAAATACACATCATTGCACCACATCCTTGCACTGGGTGACCTTTATTACTATGAACTGTACTATTATCAATCCACAGTGGAAAATAGCTACCATGAAAATCACTATTTGCTTGTATTTTAATAGCATTTGAGAAAAACCACAGTCTCCAGCTGTTTAAAGAAATTGTTTGGCCTCTTTTAAAAATGAAAATATTCATGATCCCTTTTTGAAGGATTTATTTTTTTAGTAGGAAAAATTGCTTGAGGTTTATTACCACAGAAAATCTGGGGGAGTGGGAAAGTATTGAAAGATGTATGAATGCCTTGTTGGTTTTGTGTACATAGTATATGAAGTGTAGAATATTGCATACATTATCCTTTTAAAATGAGAAATATGATATAAGGCTGTAAAGCAGTGTTTCAAAGCCTCCTTTAGTTAAACGTTTCTAGTGTGTTGAATAGGTACGCTGTTGCACCTGTGACCACTTTGTTCTGACACACCCCAAAGTATAAAACCAGGTGAGAAGTTAAACCAGCGCAGGTCAGCAAAAACAAGACTTTCAACTGCTATGAGGTTGATTTTTAAATGCTTTTTAAAGGCCCAAATTAGTCCTTTTTACCCAAATAATCTGCAGGTACTGTATATTCATATACATGATTGAAGAATTGTGATTTTGTGATGCATTTTATGATTTTCTTTCCTGACCATAATTAAAACATTTACTCCTGATGTACAAAAATCTTGTCACAATTACTTGATTAATTGATCAGTCAGACACCAGAATATTAATACAATATTTTTTTCACTTACAAATTGTTACAATTATCTATTATCAGTTATTTATCGAGTAAAAATACCAAACATTTTTTGGTTCTTGCTACCCGCATGTGAGGATTTGCGGCTGTTTTATCTTTTATATCACTATAAATGTAATATTTTTCTGGGTTTTAGACTGTTGGTCGAACAAATCAACCTATTGAAAGATGTCACAAGATGACATGGGACATTTCATAGACTAAACAATTCAACAATTAATCACAAAAATGACTCACAGTTTAATTGATAATAAAAAATAACCACGAGTCAGAAAACATTAATATCTGACTTTTTGTTTGGAAAATGTATTGCTGGCATTCATACAGAGTATATGTATAAAGCCATATAAACTATTAAAAGTTGTGGGATTTTTTCTTTACCAGAAAAATCAGGTAACAAGAGGAAACTACTTTGAAATGCTTTGACATTCTTAATCAGACAGAAGCTTGCAGTGAGAACACGACAGCAGCCTGAAAATCCTATCTGCTGGTTCAGTATGTCAGCGGATTGTCATCATCTCTTTGTTGTGCCCAACAGTTTTGTCATCTGGTGGCCCCCTTCCATCTATTTGTTGTGCTTTCATGACCAATCTGATGACAGCCTACCCCAGGCCTCCATCCTCTCACCCCTACACCCACCCACATCCTAAACCCAGCAGGATTAAAACACCCCCTCTAAGCCTTCTAGATACTGTGTGTGTGTGTGTGTCTGGTGTGTGTTGGGGAGGGGGGTTGTGGGGGAGGACATGTCTCCGTGGGCACAATTTGAGTGTGAGAGCAGCAACTGTTGTTTAGCTCCTCTAATAGCAGCTTTTCTATTTAGGTGCCAAAGTCACAGGAACAGAATCCGTCGGTGGGCGTTTGAATGAAGGAGGCTGACAAGCACAGTTAACCTGCTGCGTGTACAAATGCTCCTCTGTGAAACGCACAAGAGTGATGAACAAGCAAGGACCCGTCAAAGGCTATAGAGTGCACAAGCACGCATGCAAACCCGCACGCACAGCAATTTATTTGTATGTGAAAGCACGTCACACGGGTGTGATGGGGACCCAGGTGACAGAGATGTGAACTCACATGCCGACGTCTCCATAGGTGTTGTAAAATTCCATCTGGGTGCACGCCTGGATCCAGCCCACCACCCATGTCTCATTGCGCGGAATGGGGGGCATCACAATCCGCGCCGAGGCTTTGAAATAAGGAGTCTTGTATCGAAGCACTATGGGCGAGTTCTCCTCAATGACAGTCGGACAGTGGTCTATGGTGGCAGACAGGTCATACACAACGATGTTCTCCCGTTTGATGCGTGACTTATTACAGGCTATGCTCTGGATGCAGCCCATGGCTGTGCAGGTGAAGGTGATGGTCAGGAGCAGCCAAGTGAGCCTGACGGGCCTGGGAAACAGAACTGCTGACTGGGACTCAACCAGTATCAATACTATGAGGCCGTGCATCAGATGAAACTGTAAGGCAAAGGTGGGTGCTACCACGCTCCAGGCCCAAATTAGAATCAAAGTAAGGCTTCAGTGGAGTAACACGAGGGGATGGGAGGGATCCAGGTTCAGTGCCTCTGTGTTGGCTGGCACCCGCCCTGCTGAAGTGTGAGCACATCAACCGGTGGCTGACCCCGTGCTCTGACCCCTCTGGAGGCTGCACGTCAGAAGAGAAACACCCTGCGGGGATTAATGAAGTATCACATGAATTTTTGATGATTTTGTCCTCTCCTTTACACTGTCTGTTTCGGTGTGCCCTCTTCTGGAGGATCCAACCTGTCCACGCTCCTGCTTGAATCCACAAGCTTTCTGCCCGTAACCTTTGATCCTCTTCTTTCTTCCCCGAGCTGTCATGTCACAACAGGCGTCGGGGGACCGGCGGACACCGGGGCGCCGGCAGGGGGACCCGGTGGTCGGGCGGCGGTGCTTGTTGATGCGGCACTGTACATGAGATGTTGTTGTTGCTGCTGCTGCTGCTGCTGCTGCTGCCAATAAACTGAGCGGCAGCTATACAGTCCTTCATGCCTGCCGACTCATACGGGAAGGAAACCCGGTGAAACAAACAAAACCAGCGAGTCCGAGCATCTGTGAGGGAGAAAACAGCTTCCTCTTGCAGAGTTAGACGACACAGGCGGGTTGGTCGCGATCGAAACAAGGGAGACAACGAGCTACAAATAGTCCGAGTGTAAACATCTGTTATACACTAATATAAGGATGGCAGTAGGGCTAAAACATCAGATAAACAATGTAGTAACCGTGTAGCGCAGCGTACACCTCGCAGCATCCTCATTCGGTGAGAGCTGCACGGCTGAGTGTCGCTGTTCAGTCTGCGTGGTGCTGAAGCTGCTCAATGGACCAATGAGCGACAGAGGGAGACTGAAGGCGTAGGAGTGCCCGCGTCTGCACAGTAGTAGCTCTGCGACCTCCTTCCTCCATATTGGAATAACGCTTTCTAATCGCATAAACACAAAGCAGACAAGCAGCAGATTACAAGCCCCCCCATGCAGAGGGTGTAAATCCTTTTAATGGCGCTGCAAGATAAGAAGCAACAGGTAGTTTCTGACACATATCAAGGATGATTTTTGAGGTTATTTAGCCCAAAGGTTGTTTTTATAATATTTTCTTTAATTGAAAGAAATATGCCATCACACTGCACAAATTTAGGACTAGCAACTTTTAAAAACTTTGCACTCCACATCACTTTTGGATAGGCTACCTACAGCAAGTTGGGAGCGTTAGCTGCAAAAGCATTTATGAAATACTGTGGAGACACAGAGAAATCTTTTTTACTGGCAAGGTGTTTGGACTCATGACCAGATTACCAACAGGACAAACCAGGCACCTACCCTCAACTCTCATTCTCCATCTACTCATTGATGTACCATTCATGCTTGTTACTAACTTGGCATCCTTCTCATAGTTTTGTGCTTTCTTTGGCTGTAGAGCAGTCTCTGTCCAGCTTGATGCCCACCAACGCTGCTATTATTATTAGTCATATTTCTATTATTATTTTGTGATTATTGTTGTTGCTGTGCTTTCCCATGTGTCTCCCCTCTCTCCCTCCTTCTGTCTCAACCCAACTGGTCAAGACAGATGGCTGCCCACCTAGAGACAGGTTCTGCTTGAGGTTTCTTCCCATTAAAGCTGAGTTTTTTCTTGCTGCTGTTGCCAAATGCTTGCTCATGGGGGAATGTTGGGTCTCTTTAAATCAAAGATTACAGGCTACACCTGCTCTATGTGAATCTGTTGTGATTTTTGAGTTGGTGTTTTATAAATAAAATTGACTTGACTCAAATTGACTGCCTTGAGGCCCCAGGTTTATTTTGTGGCATTTGTTTAATATAATCAATATTGTTTGGGAAAAGATATATGCATAATTAAAGCAATATATTTGCTGGCACTGGGGCCTTAAGGGGCCCTGCTTTATTTTTTTACCTGATATTTGGGCTGTAAGAGGTGATCTATGTCAAAATCAAGTTTTAAGATAATATGTGCTTATATGTTGCATATTTCTAAATACTTTTGTGTTCAAATGACCACACACCTACAGAAAACCTGTGATATTCCAGCATATAATGACTGCAGTGGGACCCAGCATCTTATTTTCCCCACAGGAAAATAATATAGGCATGTTAATCAGGCCATGGTTTGACCATATTGTGAGTGTAGTCTCTTTATTGATCTGTATAATCCTTTTTAACACTCAAGCTGCTCCAGGTTAATGGGCAAAATACCTTCACACCTAGGAATGAGCAATATATTGATATTATATCTTATCATGACTTGAGACTAGATATCATCTTAGATTTTGGATATAATATCATGACATGGCATAGATGTTGTCTTGCCCTGGTTTTAAAGGCTGCAAGTAAAGTGATATAATTTCAAACTGTTCTAGCTGTTCTATTACTTGCTTGTATACACTTTGTCATGTTATCCACAATATAGATGATTATGTATCAAAAATCTCACTGTGTAAATAGTTTAAGAAAGTACCAATTGTCATCACTACGATATTGTTGCAATATGAATATCGATGTATTTGGTCAAAAATATTGTGATATTTGATTTTGTCCATATCACTCAGCCCTGTTCACACAAACGTAACTTTTAGCATCATCACACAGGGAAAAAAAGTTTCACTAAGACTTTAAACTACAGTTATGAAACAAGCCTGTTTATCTTGTGAATGTGGAGCACAGTAATGTAATATTGTAGTGGTTGTATTCTGTTGAGCTTTTTTTTTTTTTTTAAAAAAAGAAAGTTGTTTCATTTGCAGAATTGAACAATGACAAATACCAGTAGACATATATGCTAAAGGTCAAGGGTCAAATAGTTTATAATGAAAGAAAAAAGGCAGTTGAGTCAAATATGCAATTTACACATGTCAAGGATTTTAATGGTTTTGGGGTTTGTAGGGTGTCGTATGTTTGTCTTGCATTTCGTTTATAGCATTTTTTTAAATAAAGATTGTCTATTATAAACTTTACTTTTTGTGAAGATGAAATGTTGCTTTGTACGGGGCTTTTATTTCGAAAACGATTCCTATAACTTTAGACGTGACGTCATGTCCGGGTGCGGGAGCCGGTTGTGTGGTGCTGATTCACATTGAGGAGGAAAAACAGCTCTGTACATGTTGAACCAACAAGTCATCATTGTAAGGTCTGGAAACTTATCAGCAGTGTATTCCGACAGGTTATTATGGTAAGTTTGTGATATTTAATACTACAGATAACTAACTGTGTGAGAGGATCAAAACTAGCCCACATGTGCTAACCTAACCTAAGCTAAGCTAATGATAACTTGGTCACTGTTATTGTCAGGTTTGGTTTGAAGCTACAGTTGTTACTGTTTACAGCAAGTAACTCTAATGACACACCTTTTATTATTTCCTCCTCAATGACATTAACAGTGTATGAGTTGTCAGTCTCTTTAAAGCAGTAAAGCTTAGTTTTTAATGGTCAAAGTGCCCATCACAAGTTATGACAGCTCAATGTGAAGCCTTTAAAATACTACTTTATCAGACCTAACAGCCAAAAAGTAAATGAATAAACACGTATTCATAATAATGTAGAGAAAGGACTGTCAAGCTGTAACCAGAAAATATTTATTACGACTGGACTAAAACAAAATAAGTTATCTAACCCTAACTTTTACATACTGTTTTTATTCTGATCCTTCACTGTATGGAGTATCTCTTTATAATTAGTCCCTATACTAAATATTGAACCACAAATGTATTTGCATCCATACATTATCCTTTCAGTCATAAATAAATGGTTGATTCATCCTTCATTAATGCTTCAGAGAGCAGAGAGGGATTCTTTTTTTTCTTTTTTTAGGCTTGACACTATTTTTTTTATAGAGAAATTACTTCAGACTATATTATGACCTCTTGTTATGTAAAACAGGACAAAATAACAGCCATAATCATTTCTATAAATGTTATCGAAAGTGAAGGATGCAACATTTCTGAATTGTAAGTTTCATAATAACAATTAAAACCATGTTTCCATTTTTGTATATTCTGAGCCACTTTATGAAAAGTCATAATATTTCAAACTTAAAAATTAAATTTATGGTGTTGTGTTGTGTTGTGTGCTGCTTTCAAATGTCAAAATGGGTCAAATATGAGCTGAACTGTATGTAAGGGCTAATGATGTGCATGTTTTTTACTTTCTTTACTGTAATTTTCCCCTGTAGGTCCCCACAGACTTTAGAGCTCTGATCGAAAGGTTTTATCACCTTCAGTCAGAGCGAGTGGAGACATATCAGCTCTTTGAAGAGTAAGTTTGCATCATGTAGTGCTGACTTAATGAACCATGCTGCTGTTGAGTTATTGTGAATATATGTTCACTGTTTCCAGGGATCATTGTCCCTGCTTAAAAGCATAGAGATATAAATCTGAATTGTGAACCTTCAATGTTTCTGCTCATTGTTTTTTATTGGTGCTTGTTTTGGCTGCTGGCTTTATTCCAGAGGACACGAGGCCTACTTGAGGACGGGGCCCCATTATGACTTCGACCACTACAGGCAGCTGGTCCATGAGATAACGCAGGCCTTCTGCGGCATCTCCAAGGAAGTGCTGGAGATCAAGGGGAGGCTGCACAATGAGTTTGACAGGCCAGACCTCTCTGAGCACATTGAAAAGCTGCAGAACAAAGAAAAGCAAAAGCTCGAAATGGTAAGAAGAAAAATATAATGGCATGTTTTTTAAAATCTCTTTTATTCTGTCAGGTCAGGGAGAAATTAGTAACACCTTCAGTGTTCATCGTTTATGAGGTTTTTACAAAGAGGGTCAAAATCAGTGTTTCTCTGAGGCTGTTCAGCGGACACATGACATCTGAGAGGGACTGTGTGTGATTGTAGCAGCTGCTAACATTACCTCAGCTTGTTACTTTGATAATTTAAGATCCAGATGTCCGATAACTAAAATCTGTCATCCGTATATACTTAACAAGACCAAAAAGCTTATTGTAAAAATGTGGCTTCAAACTGGATAAACTGGTCTGTTTATAATGTATAATCTTGTACATGTACAGTATACTCTTTGGTAGAGGGGTTATGACACCATTGACAGACGTGCCATTAAAATGGACCGTTAACTTGATTAAAATTATGGATTTCTCTGGACATGAAAATTATTGGAAACATTTTGGATAATGTAAAGACACACCTGAACAATATATATATATATATATATATATATTTTTTTTTTTTTTTTTTTAACACATTTTAATGCAGACTAGTTTCATATTAAAACATTAAAAAGTATGAATCAAGTAAAACAAATAGGTTAATCAAATATATTATTTATTATTAATATCAATTAAGAAATTGCTTTATAAGCATTTGCAATCTCAAGGCCTTCATACCTGAGATTTTTCAAAGATGCACATTACCCACTAGATAACTAGTGATTTTTGTAATTACTTTCAAGTAATCAAAGCTTTTATGTTTACATGCTGTAAAATTAATATTTTATACCACAAGGAGGCAGAATTGTTTTTCAAAACATTGCATAATTTATTTACAAGGTAAGAACAGCAAATATTCTTAGGCTGGGGAACTGTAAGTCAAACTCTTTTTATTAATACACCTCCAATGGGAGAAGTGCAATATGCCTCCGATAAGTAATGCTGTTCATATTCGTCTGTAATACTCTTAACATTCTTCTTCTTTTGTGCAGATTAGGCAGAACCAATTTAATATTTGCTACTTAAATGCTGCCTGCGACTCTCATCATGTTAGAGTTAGACTGCTTTTAAAATGTTACAGCTTTGGCTTTTGAACAGTCACATTACACTGTAATTTTACACTCTTCTGTAACATTAACTCAGCTTCCTCTCTGCCAGTAATGCTACAAAGCTTCTATTATCTCAGAGTTCATCCCCCGTCTCTCCTCCGTGCTCCACTGATGAATGGTTTGCATAAATCTTATCTGACGTGTCTTCTTAACAGACAGCCAAGCTGCAGCTGGCCAGGCAGCGGGCCCAGGATCACCCAGAGGACGAAGGCTGTCAAGAAAAGATTCAGGAGATCAAGCACGAGTAAGAGCAGCTATTACCACCCTTCCGTTTACTGCGTTAGTTCCCCACTGACCCACTCTCTTACTCACTCACTCACCATCAACCGGCTGCCGGCTGCAGAACTGCTCGGGGGCTTATACGCCTCCTGTGTCTGTCTAAATGAACAGACTTCTCTTTGTTACCATTGTGATTTTATTTGGTTGGGAAATAAACTGTCAAAGATGTTTCTGTAACACAATAACTAATGCAGCTCTGTGTTTTCTGTGCCCCCTCCCATCTCTCCTCATCCAGCATCATCAAGAACAAAGAGGCTCTGAGTGAGATCATGCAGGACTTTAAGTATGACTCTGAGGAGTCTGATTGACAGGCGAGTCCCAGGAGGGCTGCAGCCGCCCTCTCACATCAGCAGACAGCAGGGATGACAGATCGACTCGGCTCTGCTGCAACTTCCATCTTGGACTCTTCAGCTGCACTTATCGATCCCCCTCTGGCTCCACCCTGCTCGCTGCTGCAGTCTTATTCCACCCAGGGGGGCTGTTCACATTCTGGCTGTGTGTGTGTGTTTTATCTGTAGTCATGTGTTTGTGTAAATGCACGCCTCAGCAAAAAAAGCTTTTTGTTGTAATGATTTAGGATGGTGAAATGTGTAACTAGTAAATGAATTTAAGAAGTTTTTCCAGCGATATTTGTTTATATGATACAATGAATTTTTCAACAATAAAGATATTTTTAAAGACATGTTCTGCTCTTTACTGCTCCATACACAACACACAGTATTTTTTTGACATTGATAGTCAAAGAATATAACTTAGAGAAAACCAACGTTCTTTAAATATGCAGTTACAAAAATATAAACAGTATGAAATTGTCTTAAAACAGATACATACAGGAAATTATTTACATTTTACATATAGTGAGACTTAATAAGGATTTAATCACTGATTCAACCAACATCGTTCTGCCTTGTAGGAATATCTACATATATGGATGATACATAACATTTACACCACCTGATGTCTGATTACAGTCTACGCTGCTTATCAGTGATTCTTTTATTTCTCTGAACCATTAACTGACAGTAAGTGATATGTTTGTAACAATAATAAAAGTGGGTGTATTCATGCATTTTTAGATTTAAAAGTATAAAAGGCAATGATTGCTTTATAAAAAATACCTGGAAACATACCCATGTCTTATATATCCTTCCAAATTCACTGAAATAATTGTTTTTCTGACGCCTGTGTGATTTGTTAGCCATTCTGATATTTGCTTATTTTATATTATTATATTATTATTATATCTGAACTGTTACCATGACTTTGTATACAATAACAGTTCAGTTAATGTTTGGCTGGTGGAAATGGCAGAAAAACAGGCTGAATTGTCTCACTCACACTTATTTTCCACCTGGGTCCTTTAAACTCAAGTCAGAACTGCATGTTCAAAACGCTGCAGTATGCCTCAGCCAGGGCGTCGGACAAAACTGGGACCCTCGTGGCCTTTTTTTTCATCAGTGTTTCTTGATGCTGTTCTTGAATTAAACACCACAAGAGTGCTGAGTGGCTGTGCTATGAATTATCGTCTTGTAGAATCTGAAAAGACAAAACAAAGAGATTGATACCGTGGCAATTCAGTGAAAAATAAACTAGGTAATTCAAAATCAGCACAAAGATGTTAATTGCTCTGTGTGGCTGGCACTTTTCTCTCTTTGTATTATCACTTTCTAATTCACTGTGCATCTCTGTCAGCCCCCTGCTACTTCTCTCTCAAGGTAATCAATGGGAATCTGTCACGCTTCGTGAACAAAGACATTATTCAGGTGACGGCATGTGAAAAAAAAGGAGACTTCTGCTAAGCTAATTGAGTCAGGTGGAGTGCAGGTTTCTGTGAGTTCAAGGACTGAGCAGCAGCGAGGACCTGAACTTCTCACAAAGTCACATAAACACACAGAGGATGCCGGGCCTCTGCGTGCCATTTGGCCATTTGAAGTTATTTTTGTGAAAGGGGCTCCTCATGCCGAGACAAAACAAAACACAAAAGGAAAACATTACAGTGGGCTGTTGATTACATTTACATGTTCATTTCTCTTTGTTGTGGTCATCAGCTGAAGAGCGGAAGTCTACATTGTTAAAATATGTAATAAAATCTGAGTGCATGACTGAGAGCATATTTTATGCTCCCACTTCTGGGCCAGTAATGTCAAAACCACACATTTTACCTGATCATAAAGTACGGACTGAGACTTCACAGAGCCAGCCAGTTCAAGAGGAATCTGTCCTCTTTGTGTTTGTATAAACGCTGACCACATGGCATGACAAAGGCAGCGTCAGAAATTCAGTTCAGGACATTGATGCAGCAATGGCTCCTTGTGTGTGTGTGTGTGTGTGTGTGTGTGTGTGTGTGTGTGTGTGTGTGTGTGTGTGTGTGTGTGTGTGTGTGTGTGTGTGTGTGTGTGTGTGTGTGTGTGTGTGTGTGTGTGTGTGTGTGTGTGTGTGTATTTCTGAGATGGGCTCAGCAGAGATAATGAAATAAGAGAGACAGGTTCTGCTTACCTACCTGGTTGCGCGTTTTGTGCGATTTCTGCAGCCACACCCTCCACTGATCGTACAGTTTGATTGACATGCCGCTGCAGCCGGACGTGTGCTTGCGGACCCAGCCGAAGAACTGCTTGAGTTCCCGCCGCAGGGTGGAGTTCGGCTCACCAGGCTTAGGATCACATGAGCCACTCTGCAGCCGCTCTGGGAGAAGAAAGGCGGGTGGAGGGGGAGAGACAAAGGAGGGAGAGGAGGGAGGGAGGAAGAAAAGACAGCATCAAGGTTACAGTTAGGACAAGTGTTTGAACAAGGTGGGGTGCAGAAAACACAGGCTGCTTGCCAGGTAATGCATAGATGTGATTCATATATTTCTTTTTTTTTTCTGGCACTTTTTTCCAATGACTGAATGTATAAGTCAACATTTTATTTTGAATTGAAAATACATTTGAAAGAAAAATACACTCAGTAGAAGAGACCTTCATCGTTTTTATTAATTGTATGATATTTAAATGCTAGAAATGTCCTTTATTTTAGGTTTTGATTAATCTACTTGGCTGTGCAGATTGTTATTATTGTTATTATTGTTTTTTGTATTATTGTTTATTTTTAATGTACAATATATGTACCCAGGACTTCTTGGAAAGCAGTATTGATGCTGAGAAGATTATAATGGTGACAGAAAGCAAATCGTGCTAGAAGTGAGGTGGTATGCCCATGTTGTCATTCTACTTTGGTTCAGACTGAAATAGCTCAACAAATACTTGATGGCTGCCATGAAATGTTGTACATTCATGGTCCACAGAGAATACAGTCTAATGGCACTGGTGATCCTCTGACTTTTTATGTGGCGCCACCATGAGGTTTACATCTGTGATTTTGAGAAATGTCTCAACAACTATTGGAGGAACTGCCATGAAATGTTGCACACACATTAATGTCTCCCTCAGGAGGAATTTTAAATCACTTTGGTCATCCCCTGAATTTCAATTAGTTCAATTATTTGGTTTTATGACAAAATATCTGCAAGACTAATGACATTTTCCTCAGCTGCTTTTTTAAAATCATTATTACAGAAAGTCAAAGGAATACATACATGTAAAGGAACATAATAACACCACCAACAACAACAAATTAGGAGAAAGAGGGAAAAAAAGGAGAAAGGAAAAAAAGCGCTTCTCATTGTAACAGTGCAGTACATATAGCCATATAGCGCTGTCACCATCAAGGCCCCTCGGCTTTGGAACGACCTGGTCGAGGAAATAAGGCTTGCAGAATCAGTAACTTCTTTTAAATCACTTCTCAAAACTCATTTCTACAGACTTGCTTTTATGTGATGTTCTTTGTTTATTGTTACTGTCTTTTATTTCATTTTATTTTACTTTATCTCATTTTATTTTATTATATATATTTTTATATTATATTTTCATCATCGTCTTACTGTATTTCATTGTCCTCTACCTTCATCTTATCAGTGTCAGTCTTCTTACTGCTCTCTGTGTCGTGTCTCTTGCTTTGAATTGTACTGCTTTTGCTTTGTTTGTCAAAGCACTTTGTAAACTTTGTTTTTAAAAGTTGCTATATAAATAAAGATGATGTTACTATTATTATTATTATTATTATTATTATTATTATTATTATTATTATTATTATTATTAATCATATTCACTCATCAACTTTAATCCAAACTAATGCAATTTCCTTCCAATACCCAAATAAATGGAGATCTGACACCTCTTCCTCCACACAAAATCTACACATTGTTGTATGCATGCTTTTTTTTTAAAGTATTTTCTTTGTGGGCAAGTACCTGTAGATTAGTTTTTGTTGTAAAATTATAATGTAGACATCAAAATGCATGCAAAACTTTCCTTTGTGATACAATGTTTAAACAAACCCTACTATTGTGACTGAACAGCTTCTGGTGCCGCAGATACTTTTTATATATTTGATTATTTTTCTGCTGTTCATTCATGCTGTATCCTTAATGTAGGGGCAACATGTCAGATAATCACTTTACTGAGAACCACTGCAGATTGAAAATAAATGGAGGTATAAGGGATGCTTTTAGTGCAAAGTTGAGTGCTTCAAGTTTTATCAGTTTAAGTCCACCATGTTTGTAATCATGGCACAGACGAGCTCTTTTAATCTTGTCCGGCTTACCAAACCATAAAAAAACAGAACACAGTCTGTTCATATATTTGAGACAGCTGAAGGTAATGACATGAGAATACACATAAACTGAGGAATTACTAAAACATTTTTATCACTGTTATTTTTACCATATAAGGTTATATTATTCATTCTCCAAACTTTACATTTTCTATCAGCTCTATATATCTTTCTGTCAGTTTTCCATTGTAATGTGTTCTATATATTTAGGGTTATGTATTTAGGACATCTATTGGACTATTCAGACCATTTTAGTGGCAGATCACCACAGAGTTCAACAACAGTACACACAGCGCATTTGTCTCAGTTAGGTTTCAATCTGGAAATAACTGAAAAGTTTTGGCTGAATTTGGACCAATTTATTCTTAAACCTTGAGTTTTGGTTTATTCATTCTTATTGAGATAAAATTTCTATTGCTATAAATGACTTTTATCAAACTTATTAATGAATCTCCCAAGTTAAAATATTCTAAAAATTAATTAATTAAATCCAAATGTATTTCATCAAATGCTTTTTCAAATTCAGCAAAAAAAAAAAAAAAAATGAAAGCAGGTGTTTTCATTAATCCATAATATCTCATTTTATGACTATTTGTCTGATATTGTCACTGATAGATCTTCCTTATAAGAATCCAACTGATCCAACTAATATTCTGGATGAATATTATTCAGTAGTGATTTTTAAAATCTGTTTATGAGACATTTAGCGAATATTTTAGTATTGATACATTGTAGTCTAAGTGGCCTTCAATTCTTTCATTTATCTGAACTGTGAACCTTCCACATGAAGCTTGTTATAATAGTGAAGATGAAACCTTTGTGATGAGTCTCTGAAAGTTTTTTATCTATATAACTATTTGAAGGTATTAAGCAAATATGTTTTAATAGACTCATAGAAGGTTTGATGAAAGTCTATCAGGTCATCGGCTGTTGGACTTTCACCTTTTCAAAAGAGCTAAATGGCTTAATATAACTCCTCCTGTGTAATAAAGTTTGTTTACTTTACAGAATTATCATATTGAAAATTGGGGCTCATATTTTAGTGTGATAAATCCACTGGAGGACTCTGAAATGAGTACAATTTTAACAAGCATTTGTGTTGTTCCAACAAATGTTCTAATGGCTTTTTAATTGATTAGTGTGCATATATATAGTGTTGAAATGCTTTTTCTTCCTCCAAACGGTTTTCAATTTTTCTGGAGCTGTATTGAATGCAGTGTCCCCTCTGGGTGCATTTAAAAGCATCCACTGTATCATTATTTACTACATAGGAAATCTTTCATGAATTAGTTTGTTAGTGAGCTCTTTATCTTTAAACAGCTGCTGATTTAACTTCCAGTATCCTGGGCCCCTTTGAAACGCTGTGGTGCACATGCTCAAAATTATAAGATGATGATCTGACCTAAATCTCTTTAATCCTAACTTTGTTAATTTTTGGAGTCAATAAATGATGTTATATAATAATCTATTCTGCTTGCCTGATTTTCTCATCTCCATGTACAGTATATCTTGTTAGCTTCAGATTCTGCAGTCTCCGTTATGTCAATTAAGTATAATGAGGTCATGATGCTAGAAAAAAGCATTATATGCTGCAGATGGCAATTCTTAGTTTGTTTGCCTTTTTTCATCCAAATCTACATTCAGTGCAGTATTGTAGTCTCCTGTCATTATCAAATTCTTATTATGTAGCTTTTTTTCCTTGCAAGTGTTAGCATACTAACGAGCTAAACTAAGATGGTGATAATGGTAAACATTATACCTGCTAGGATCACCACGTTAACATGCTTTTAGCCCAAAGCATCACTGTGTCTGTACAGCTTCACAGAGCTGCTAGCATGGCTATTAATCAAATAACTTCTTGTCATATGTTATGTTATAAATCATGACCTCTCACGACTTACCAGAGCTCAAAGTGTTTTAGTATAATAGACAGCAGGACATTTTTCTAATGTTTCCTCCTCAAATTGGTTTTCTCACACTAAAATAATGCTCTGGCGTACTATTAAAAAGTTTTTTTAATACAAAAATATTCAGCATGTCTCTTCATGCAAAGGCTTCTAGGAAACATTAAGTTGCATTCAGTGAACATTTATGATGATTCATGTTGCTTCATTTTCCAAAACGAGATGTAAACTGGGCCGTAGTTTCATATAAAGAAAGATATTTCTCAGTTTAATGTCCTGAACTGTGAAGGTTATACACCATACTTGGCTTTCTGGGTATGGGGAGGCTATTGGAAGTCATAAGTCTGCCACAATCAATTCTTTATGGCAAACAACAGAGCCCGATAGCAGCTTCCTTCCTCTGTGGAGCAAATACCACATAACCTATGTAACTCATTATCGGCTCCTCTTGGTCCCAAACTTGCTTCCACTCAAGCTTTATGGGCCCTGTTTGTGGCACGGCACCAGCTTTCTAACTTGATCAATCTTTGAAGCCAACGACAAAAATCTATCAAATGTCCCCCTAGCTCTTTGCAGTTCCTTCTTATCCTCTGCTGAGAGATCTCTATCAAGGTACATAGCCTATTGATGTTTTGGTTTCTCTTGGGTCACATGCGGTTTGGATCTGCTTGTTCAGGATGTTGAATCAAGGATGAGGACATTGTTTTCCCGGCTTTAATTGGCAATGAAAGGTTGATTATTAGAAAAGGAACGGATGGTCAAGTTTTGTCATGTGCAGGAAGCATTTAAAGGCCATTTAAGCCATGAGACAGTCATTAAAAGGAAAGACCTCAGTATATTTTTAAATATTTAGTTGATTTAGTCTTGGATGTGCAGAAAACAGGCATTGCTTAGTTGAATTCAAATTTCAGTGATTATTTTCATGGTGTTCAGAGCATTTGCTCTGAACTCACATAGTTCTTCAAAATCATACCTGGATTGACGCATCTTAAGGTAAACCAAGACATTTCCAATGTGTTGTCCTCTGCAGTGTAAACACTCACCACTGCCAGGTGTGGAGGCGGCAGTCGGGTGGCTCCAGTCACTCCAGATGCCGGCCTTCCTGGAGCCATAGATGCCTACTGGGTTGCACCTCACTTGCATAAAATAGACAGTCCCAGCACGAAGGCCTGCCAGACGACATGACGTTTGATTACCAACATCATCCACTACCTGAGAGAGGGAACAACATGACAAAAGAGGATGTAATTTAATAGCACTTGTATGTCAAAATCCAAAGAGATATTTGCTGCATCTCTCACTCTTTTTATTTTTTCATTTTTATTGATTATAACCACTGAATCTAACACATACTGCACGTACATACACACCAGAGAAAAAATATATAAAGAAGCTGTGGCCAGAAAACTTCAAAGGAACTGTTTTTAAAAGCTCTGCTGCTGCACTTTTGGGTCAAAGCCTGGTTTCAAATTTTACCAGCAATGAATCACAAGCAGTCAGGGTTTTTTATTAATTATTAAGAAGCAGCAACTTTTATGTTCATAATGTAATAGATGCATCTGTGCTGCAAATATTCCAGCCACGGAAGTGTCATCACTATAGGAGAGTGTGTGTGGGCTTTGTGTGGATATGTGTGTGTGGACCACCTTCCATTCGGTGCTGTCTTCCAGTCTGTAGCGAATCTGATATTTGGCCTGGAACAGGATGTCCTTGAGCCCGGGGGGGGTGGCCCAGCGGACCGTCAGCTGGTCCTCGAGGTCGCCGACACGACTCGCCCGCACGTTGGCAGGAGGGTCTGTGGTCACTGTAAAAACAAGCGTTTACAATGTGTGTACAGCAGATGTACAGTATATAAAGCGAGAACACTGGAGGTCCAAGTGACCTCTAGAGAGAGATGAAACTCACAGTGAGTGTTGTGCAGACAAGCATTATACTGCATCCTTCTTCTTCAGTAAGACATGGTGAAGGTGATCAGTGCTGCGCCAACTAACAGCTGTCTGTCTTGTGTATTAGATCATTTATTTATGTCTTAAATTTAACTCAATTTTGAAGCGAAGAGAGTCCACATTCATCAGTATCAGTAAGAGTATCTATTGTATTATTTTAATCAATGTTTCTCTTTCTATTGTAGTAGAATTTATGGTGAAACTAAATTAAACTAAACTAAACTTAATACTCAATTGTGATTATACTGTATAGTTTTAGTCAAGATGGAATACTTTCAAAAGTAAAGCAGTGAACTAAATTATTTATTGTTTTGTAACTTCAAATACAAAAAAGGACAGTTCATTAAAGGACTTGCTTTTGGACAGCTCAGGTATATTCATCAGAGTATATTTACTTGCGCTCACATGAACAACATAGTAATTGCATCTTTCTACGCATATAATGGATTACATACAGGCACATACTATCCATGTGGACATTTTTTCCCAGTATTGTACCATACATATTATTTATATCATTCTTAAGGTGAAGGTCAGATGCTCCATACTGTTAATGGCATTGATAAATGTTATCTAGTCACCCTTCGTTGTTACCTGCAGCCAAAGATATTTTAAAAGGAGACATTTCTCATGTGCCAAAGATTTATTTGGTATTTGACCCAGCCTTATATCTACATTGTATTTGCATAGGCTAAGCTACAATCATCTGACTGCCATGGAGCACTCAATAGTCCAACTGTCATCTCTGCTCTTCGATACTCAGCTGCTTAATCAGGCCTTACATTTGGTATCTGCTTAGACTAGGCTACGGCGGCTGGCCCCATTGGCTTGATAGGCAGTTTCATTTGAATAGTGAGAGCGGGATGACATGCAACAACAATCTGTGTTTGGAATTGAACTGCAGACATTGTGATTATGTTGTATCCTTCTTAACCAACAGGCTAGTCAGTCAAGCAAGCTTTAATTAAGCAAGCTTAATTAATATTTGCTTGACAAATTAAATCTGTTGGCTAACTTTCATTTATGTGTGTCTCCCTCTCCCCTTCAGCAGTCCCCTTCGGCTTTTGTTCAGGTCAGTCTCTACTTCCTGCTGAGATCACGTTGTCCCAGTGGTTAACATTAAATACAACATTTATCCACTGCAATAAAGCCTGCAAACAAAGGGATTTGACGCAGAGAAAGATAAAGGGAGAGATAAAGTGACACGAGAGACAAAGGAAGGAAGAGAGGTTAATAAAATGTCTTGTAAATGTTTTTCCTGCTTTTAACCTGCCGGTATGCGACACTGTTTGCCAGCTGATGTACTTTATTTGTTCTACTGAGTTCCGCTCGAGAATACCTGCTATTGCTCCTACACAGGGTTTGAACAATCCCTTGGCTTTTTAGAAGAGCTCACTTTTTTTTAAATCATTGAGGGAAATTTGAGGGAAATTTGCATGTAAGCCTCCTTATTTTCTTTTTTGACACATCTGACATATCTGTATGCTGATTACAAAACAGACAAATGAGTAATGGCGGGAGAAATGTGGAGTAATGCGCACACTGAGTGAATTAGCGATGAAGAAAAAAAAAATCACAATCATGTTTTCAAGGAAGCTCATGTATTATTAAGAGGACCAAGCTCCCCCTGGTTCCCCTGTAGTTTGCACCCTGCTCGTACATCATAACCTAAATTTCTTGCTGTGAAACCTGTGAATACATTACCTAAGAGGCATATGCTGTGTTGTTAACTTTTACAATGAAACTGTTTATGTTTGAGAGCTGCAGCCTGAACCCATAACACTGTGAGAGCAACGGGGTGGAGGAACCAAATCATTAAAATAAATCCCCTCTCCCCCAGAGAAGTGTGTTTGCCATATGCGAGAGATCGTCAGACAAACAAACAGAGGAGAGGAGAGGAGAGGAGGGGAGAGGAGAGGAGAGGAGAGGAGAGGAGGGGAGGGGAGAGGAGGGGAGAGGAGAGGAGAGAGCAGCGACAGTACGATATTGTGTTAATTAATCTCTAGGAGTCAAAATAAAGAAACATGTCATCCAAATTTACTCACCTACATCTAGGATGTCCAGGGTGATGATGTCAGAGGTGGTAGAGCCCAGCTGATTGGCTGCCTCCACCCAGATCTCATATGGGGTGAAGAGGGCGAGGTTGCGGGGGATGTAGCAGGAGTTATGCTGCCTCCCTGTGCTGTAATTTTCACACTCCTTCTCTTTTCCATACCACCTGGACAGAAACACAGCAGGCCTTATGACCAAAATAAACTCTTGACATTTGTTGGGGTTTTTTTCTCAAAAAGATTTTTTTCCACTTTTTAACAGTTGGTACCAAAGCAAAACAACATACTGCAGCCTCTGAGCATAGCATGTGTTGAAGATGATGAACTTCATGGTGCACATTAGCTGCTAGTCTACCTGATTGGTGTTGGACGAGGTGATCACCTGTGAGCTGCAGCAGGTCTGGGGCGCTCACCTCAATTTGTACTTGAGGGTGTATTTGGTTCGGATGTGGGTCTCACCCCGGCTCCCCGGGCTCCACTTGCAGCTCAAGTCCTTGGCGTTACGGGACCAACACATTAAATTGATAGGCTTTTCTGGAGGCACTGTTAGAATGAATGAAAGGAAAACACAAATTAACCCACTAATTTTAAGAGCTTCTTGAATAATTGGTGTCCACATATTGAATTTGAATGCAGTGAAATAAATAGAGATAGTAATAGATAGTGAATTAGATATGAACTCATCTCTACTTTTGTTGACTCATAAATCTTCAATAGCATAGTTTCAGCATAGTTATTCAAGGTAAATGTACAAAGACACACATACACAGCCTTTGAATAACTTTGAATTAACCTTGATGAAATCAGGCATTAGTTCCCACTTTGAATAAAGCTAACTTTGAGTTATCAAGTGGGTTATCATTTAGGTTAGTTAAACTTTATGTCAGAGTTGTGAGAAATGGGCTCATGGTGACTGTGGGGATGAGAAGGGACAAAAAAAGAAAAGCAGTATGCCTTCGCGTTTAAGAAACTACAACTCTTTCTAAAGCTCAAAATACATTATATCTTTTCTTTTTCCAAACATATTGACTAATAATTATTCTTTAAAACTCTTTTTTTAAAGCATGCAATACTTTTATAAAACTTTTAACAAAGATAATTCCACTAACAGCCAAACACTATCAGTAAAAACAACAGGACCAGTAATGATCGCACTCTGCACAGACAGACAGGCCTCCACTTACTGCCCACATAGAGACAAGAACCGGCGAGGACGTGTCCATCTGCTCCGTGACACACCAGGTTGTCTCCAGACTGCTGCTGGGAGCCGTTGAGGCTGTGAAGGGAGACACTCAGGATGTCAGGGCTCACCACGCTGTAGGTGCTGTCGGACAGACGCATCCCATTCAGTGTCCAGTACAACGTGCTGGCGTGGAGGCCAAGTCCGTGGCTTAGAGTGCACCTGGCTGTCAGGCTGGAGCCGATACGCAGGACAGGATCCTGTGGGGAGATCACTGCCACGTCTGGGTGATGGACACACACACACACACACACACACACACACACACACACACACACACACACACACACAAACACACACACAAACACACACACACACACACACACACACAAACACACAGACACTCTTTTAAGCCATGCCGATATCAAAAAACTTAACTCTCTCTTCAAGTAACTTGTTTTGTCTGACCAAGTGTCCAAAATCCTGAGACATTTAAGAGACGGGAACCTGCAAATATTTAGCATGTTTGCTTAAACTGTTTGTTTAAAAATGATACAGATTGACAACTGATTGTGCACACATTTGACCATTTAATGACTGTAAAGTTTTGTTCGGTTTCTTTGCAACATGTGCTTCTGTTGTATTGTGTGTTTTATGCTTGATGATGGTCCATGCTGAAACATTGCTTCTTTAAATTTATGCACACAGTACTTTTCTGAAATTTCAATCTCCAACTCAGTTGTCTACCATGTTTTCATTATGTATAATTTTAAAAATGTTACTAACAAAATCTAAATGTCACTAAAGCCAGAAAGTACTCTTCCCAGCGTCTTTTTCTAACAACACCATCGTGCATTTGAGTTTACAGAACGTTTTTAGCTCACGCTCATCCCGTAACTTTCATTGATTAAACTCTCCTCAATAACATCACGGATTAGACCCTGGGCAGCCGTTTGTCTGCAGTTTTATTTGGTTGAATAATGAAAACACCACAATGCCAGTGGACCTAAAGGGCGAAATTACAACGTTTCTAACAAGAAATAATTTGATTCCAAATCCTTTGCCAACCGTACGAAAACTTATTTGCATTTGTGTGTGAGAAGGAGTTCAGCAGCACCACAACAAAGAGTCGGAGCTCAGCACATATTTATGACCCAGTAATGAAGTGGATTTATGGTGGTTGAGCAGGACAACTTCAAAAGGTCATCCTGGTTTGTCGGTAAAATCCTTAAATGCTTTTCCATACAAGTACCCCTCTAAGAGTTTAAGTTTGCCTTTACGATTGATGCCATGAACAACGCTCTGCTGTGTGTTTGAATGTTACCACTGGGGTCCTTCACAGAGATATGAGGGTTAAAGTGTAGAGTTTTATTAACTGTGCTTCAGGTGGGCGGTGGACAAGCTTTCTAACATGTGTGTCCCTAACGTTGTTTCCAGCCTCAGTGGGTTCAGCGGCACCTAATGTGATCTAATCTGCACCGAGATGACTGCAACCTTTAAGACGCGTGAGGATTAACCTCTGGGCCTAAGTGAGTGAGATTCACTTTAAAACACAATGTACGTATGCATAAATAATAATCAACATACACACACAAAGAAGCTACCTGCAGATCAGTCTCTCAGTCTGTGCATGGTAATAATAATTTGGAGTATCAACATCTTTCTCACATTTCCTTCATGCAACAGAACTGACGAACACCATTTATTTCAATTTGTCTCATCAGCTTCATCACCACCACGTCTAATAAACAACACTCACTTTAATCTGCCATTATTTGCAAAATCCCACCTCATGATTGTTGTGGTGTCGCTGTGTTTAGATTTATTTAATTGAAAACGCTACAGTTAAACTATAATCTCAGTTTTGAGTTAGTTGGTCAGAGACTAATAAAAACAAAAAATGTACCAAACTTTTTCCAGAATATTAAACAAAGTTCCTCGAATCAATAGGGTTGGGTGATGAGAAAGTATAGATTTGTCCACTGTCAGAGATTTGGTAGTTAAACCTTTGTGGATGGATTAGGTAATTGTGGACAATACTGGATTTTTATGAGTTTTTCATCTGAACAGGTTTCCTGACTTTTCAGGTATTCTATTCACTGGATTAGAAAAAACAAAGAACTTAAGTTATTTTATCCATAAATAGTCTCTCAATTGATTCTCCAGAAATAATACCTATCAAATTATAATACATGAATATTAAGATATAAATGACATATATGGTGATAGAGGGTTATTGCTTTCTCTTTTTCAAATGAGAGCATAGTTGAAGTGGAATGGCCCATAAAATATCTGTGGTTACTTACAATTCAGTGTACTGCATACCTGTTATAATTATTATAGGTGGGGTGATAATAACAGCTGGTGAACCCGGTGAACCAACTAGTCGCCTTTTTTCCCTCTTCCTTATGCTAATTTCAATGTGAGATACTGTGAATTATGTGAAATAACTGATTCAAATCTTGACACTCAATTTTTCAGTCAGCTGCTGCCAGTCTAAACACAGGAGATGACAGCGTACCTCCATCTGCTGCAATTCTGAACCGACACTAACGTGGTAATTAGTAAGAGCTGTATTGTGTGTAAAGTTTGGTACTTACTTGTCGAAGAGAGCAACACGTGTGGAAGAAGGACGAGAAACATGAAGGTAAACATGCTTTTTTAAATAGCAGTTTTCCCTGCTCTATTCCTCCCTGACTGTCCTTTCCCACTTTTCAAAGACGCAAGGAGCAGACAGAGGTGAAGTTGGTGCGCAGCTTCACTGTCCAGCAGCTGTTGTCAGACCAAATGTTGCCTCTTCCAGTGGAAGTCAGGACACTGAATGCAGGCTGTTGCAGGAAACACGAGGTTTGCTTCCTTTAAACTCAGTGCTGCTCTGGAGCTGCAGCAGGCAGCGACAACACTCAGGTTCACGGTGTTTGCGCCTCCCTTGTTCTCCAACACAGCCCCCTCCCAGAAACACACACACACACACGCACACGCGCGCACGCGCACAAACACACACACACACACGCACACACACACACACACACACACACACACACACACACGCGCACACACAGTAGAAAGTAGAAACACACAGTGTCAGGAAATTAAAACAACACTACACTTTCTGGACTGTTAATTGTTTTACAAATTATAGTTGTGTAATGTATAAGTACATTTACTGAATTGTAGGGGAGACCAGGGATTGTTGTCACACGTTTTACGCTCTTATATATTTCTTGGAATCAATACATCTTTTTTTTTTTTTTTTTTTTAAGTGTACCAGATGAAAGACCAAAGTCTCAGGTATATATTTTGTATTCATGTCATTTTCATATATTGTGTCAGTGCAGAGTTATAGGCAATCAAATGGAGAGTGTGAACATGTGATATGTTGCCCCACCATCGGGTAAGTTGTCTCACTATATGGGGTAAGATGGATTGGATTTGACACTGGATTTTGCAACTAATAAAACAAGGACAGAATTATTGTTATTATTATTATTACTATTACTATTATTAGTATTATTTTTACTTGAAAGTGAACATTGAAGTCAGGCACAGACAATGTTCATCATTGAGTTTGAAAAAGTCATTGAACATGGCCATTGACTATGGCTCTCAGCCCCAGATTGAATTGAACTACAAAAATTATTAAATTTAAACCAGTCCTGAAATGTGGCCATAGTTCCAACAACAACTGGAAGATCCATTCATAAAAACTCAAACAAAACCTGACAAACGAATTTCCCCACTAAGTCATATGTGACAACTAACCCCAAAATGACTGAGATATGTTTCCCCAAACTACCATGTTTGCTAAAGCTAGCTCTAGTTTAAAGTTAGCTTAAAACAGAACAATGATTGAGGTATGACAGGATGCCTAAATATCTCCTCTAACAAGTCCACATTTATCACTGTTAGGATGTTTACCTGAAAGAAGCTTATTTTGAAATATATCAAGTTGATATTTTTTACTTTGGGTTGTGCAAAATGGTTAATTGGTGCTCATAACTATAACTGCTTTGTTTTAACAGAACATGATGCAATATTTTTTTTATTTGTGGTTTACAGACACAAAAACAAAATCCAAGGGATAACATAGAAAACTGAAAACACTTTTCCCCCCAATGTAGTCCCAGGATATAAGAAAGACAAAGACACTTGAAGACGCAGAAGACATAACATAGACATCACAATAATTTAAATTTAAACAATGTTTAATCAAAATACCTGAGTACAACAAAGAAAATGTAATAGCTAAAGTAAAAATGTCACAGAAGATTTGTATCATAAATCGGTGACCTTGTTCCATAAATCAGTCCTGACTTGACTTCTATAAGCTCCTTTCACCTTTAATAGCTGGATGTGTAGCAGAAGGCTGCTCCACAACACAGTGTACAAAGAGGAACATTTATCTGAGGCACTATACATGGACACACACTGGCCCTGATATTATATTATGCTCAGTATGGACCATTATTATAGCCTATGTGAACATTCATTGATAATATTGTACATATGATGCAGCTGCTGTTGTTGAACTCAACTGGCATCGGTCTGAATTAAAGGATTTCAAAACTTCTTCTACAGCATAAGCTTAAATTATTGTTTGAGTCACTTTTCCCATCAAACTTAAACTGTATTACAAACACACCTTCAAGCTGGTCATTTCTCCACAGCAGTTGTGGCCCCTATGTGTTCCAGCAGGATCTTTACATTCATCTGATAATTGATTGTTCGTGAACTATCAATACTACTGCAACAAATGGCCCATCTGCCTGCTCGCAGCTGGACATTTGCCTTCCGCTGCTCGGCCAACTATTTGCTACCTTTTTATGAATGTCATCACCGACATTATGCACTGCAGTGAAGCCTAGTCTGCAAGTTGTGTGTGTGTGTGTGTGTGTGTGTGTGTGTGTGTGTGTGTGTGTGTGTGTGTGTGTGTGTGTGTGTGTGTGTGTGTGTGTGTGTGTGTGTGTGTGTGTGAGGGGGGCAGCAGCGTGTGTGTGCGTGATGATGATGATGATGATGATGATGATGATGATGATGCAAGTGACGCCACGATCAGAAGCGGATGAGCTGAGCAGACAGGACCCGGGCTGAAGCAGCAGCATCTGCAACACCACCAGCAGCAGCACAAACACCACCGCCACCAGCAGCAGCAGCAGCAGCAGCAGGGCCGCCACAAAGGGAGCTCAGTGCTGGTTGAAGCTCGACTCTCTGCTCCTCTCTTCAGGGTTTGAGATGCTCCGGCTCTGCGGCAGGATGTGCAGCTTCTCGGCCCTGCTCACGGTGCTTCTCACTGGGCTCGCGGCTGCGTCCTCGGATCTGTTTGACAACCAACTGGGCGACATCAATTACTGCAAAAAGCAATGCCAGCTCACCATCAAAAACAAAAGCCCTGCTAAAGTAAGTTGCTCCTCTCTGCTGTAGCGTAGGCTGTCTGCATGAAGCGCATTATCAGCGGCCAGCTGACAGCTATCCTGCTATCCGACATTTCAGCGCGCTGCAAAGAAATGCACAATGACAACACGATATGATCGGCATCGAAAAGCTTTTATTTTAATATGAAATGTGTCTCAGCCTGTGCGTAATGAAAGGCACCACGCTGTTGGCGAATTTTCACTGCATCCTCTTGGATGCTACGGCGCACAATTAGGCCGAAAAAATGGATGCAGCTCAATTTCTTCTACACCTTAAGACTCGACCAAGAAGTGAACTGCTTTTAATTAGCTCAGCTAAGATGAAGTCGTAAAAAAATGCATCAAATAGTTAACATTTCTTAATTCACAATTAAGGACAGGTTTAACGCAGACTATGGATGATGAGGGAGAGTATTTTGAAACGTCAAACAATTCTCTTTTTTTGACATCATCTTCCTGCTCAGACAAGGCCAGGATGGACGCAAGCAGGGACGGTAGATGTGCGAATTTGACTGTGGCTTAGAGCCCAGTTGCTATAGATTTCCAGCGTCGGATGTTTTTCCTCCCACCACCACCTCCTCCTCATCCTCCTCCTCCTGCTCTGCTGCCTTCAGGTGTGGTTCAGGCATCCTGCAGGGCAGCAGGAGCAGAGAGCTTTGCTGCAAAGCGGATCACAGTCACCTGCTGCAACACACTAATGAAGACTGAGTGAAAACCATAGGCTGTCGAGTTCAGACGCATTATACTGGAAAATAACTGCATGCAAATACTGTATAACTAATCGCCTTCAAACTATAAGGCATCGTTTCATGGTTTGGGATAAACAGCTCTGTCTACTGCCTGTAAATCAAAAGAGAAATGCAGTAAAGATAACAAGCACACAGCTGTAAGAAACCCTTCATGGTCGCGGTCAGGGAATCTCTTTGTGTCTCCAGTTCCTGGAGAAGGCATCAGAGGGCGCTGTTTCCTTATTTTGATGTGGGAATTGAGGCATTGTGACGAGAGGAAGTCCAGTAATGTTTATTTTCCTCTCTCATCATCACATTTTGTTTTATGCAGCTTGGTTTTCCTTTGCAGTAACTGAAGGTTTCTTATCAACTGTTTATGACAAACTGTAATACAACAGCTGCACTGTGTCATTAAGAGATGCCACAGCTCATCTGTGTCATATTTTCTAACAAGGTTATGTTGACTTCATCCAAGAGAGCAGGAGACATCTCTAATTTTGTAACCCCCCCACCTCCCCTTTCCTCTCCCTTTTATTTCTGGCCTGGCTGGCTGGCAGGACTCCATAATGAACGCCTGTCACCGTGGCTGTCGCCTGTACTCCATCTGTCAGTTCGTCAATGGCAACGCCGGCTTCAACACCAGCAGGGAGGAGTGTCAGGGAGGTGAGTCAGTCTGCTGATCTGTCTTTGTTTGTTTGGTGGTCTTACAATCCTGCTGAGGTGGCTGAGGTCAAAGTTCAAGCTGCTGAGGTCTTAACCCTCAATAAATCCTGTCAGCATGAACTGCAGTAAGCTGAATCGTCATAAATGTAAAATCTATATGAAGTCAAGTATCATGAATTTTTTACCTAAGTGCAATTACCCTAGTGATTTCTACTTGGATGGTGTCTTTAGACCCTGAAGGTGTGGGTCATTCTTTTGATCAGACAGGATATAAATCTCATAAAAGTATCCGTTCCTTTAAAAAACCTTTGGGTAGGCAATGGACTGCATATTTAAGGAAAAGATTATTTGAGGTGAAATCAAAAAGATTTTAAGATCCTTCAGACTGTTGAGCACAACAGCTCTGCTTAACAGTTCCTTTGTCCTCACTGATATCAGTGTGAGCTGGCAGACCCAGTTGGTATTTTCTAGGTGTTTGAGGTTGTTCACCCAGTTTGGACTGCTGTATTGGAAATCAATGATGTGATTTGCCATCGAGACAGCAGATGCCCCATTGCCCCCTGTTTCAATAACTGTAGCACAGAGTGAATTGTCCCTACAGGGTCCAACATATACATCGTCTCCCTTGCATCTTTATATTTCTTCCCACATAAACAGCCTGTACCTGTTTTATTTGTTTCTCTCTACTAGGGCTGCAGTGCTCTATGTCTTCTCTGTTTTTTTTGCCTATTCTTCTTCCTTCTTGCACTCTTTTCCATCTTGTCTCACAACTGCCCCCCCCCCTCTCCAGCCTGCCAGGAGGCATATATTAAGATGCTGGAGCAGGAGGCCTGCAGCACCGGCTGTGCCAGTCAACCCTCTGAACCTGAGATCAAGAGGAGGAAGGTGAGAGATGCTACTCTTCAGTGGTTAGTGTGACTGCACACACAAATGATTGGAGATATAAGAGCCAAAGTGATGTGTAGGATTTTTGATACCAATAAAACTACTAAGAACACAGGTGTTCTCTCCTTTGTAGCTCAGGGCCATGACTCTCCGCCCAAAGCCCCCCTCTGTGATGGAGGCCGTGTCCAGTTGGTGCAATGACATCGTCAGCTCCGCCCAAAGCTTCATATCTTCCACCTGGACCTTCTACCTGCAGGCAGATGACGGCAAGGTTGTGGTTTTTCAGGTAAGATCTGACTAAGTGTTTGTCCAGAACATGCAGGCTTTGTATTTTGAGTAGTTGTATTTGACAAAATGTAAAATTATTAAAGTTAAAAACAGCAAAATGTTCACACAAATGTTAGTTTTTCTGCTCTCTTCTGACTATTTATCAAACCTGAGTGTGATTTAAATTGAACACAGTTTCTGAAAGCTTTTGAATCAGCTGGATGTGATGTGTTTTAATGTTTCTGGCAGAAGTTTGTTTGTAGTAATAAATATAAGAAAGATAATAACTAATATAATAAAATGAAATGTAATTTTTTTTTAAAAGAAAGAACTATGTAGTCAGGATGAGCAGAAAGGGTTGGACCCAAAACCAAAAGAATTCCATCTATAGTGAACCAAACTTCATTCACAAAAATCATGAAAATAGGCTGACAGCTGATCTCTGGGAAGCACAGTGCAGTAACATGGACGCACTGACTGCTGTACACTAGTGTTGTCAAAAAATAAAACAAAAATGTTCCTATTTCTACTTTTTTTTGTGGGTACAAACATGTAAATCATTTCAAAGTGAGAAATCTCAACAGTGAACAAATGCAATAAACACAAGGTTCTAAATAATTCAAGTTATTTTTAAATAGCTGTGATATGATATTGTTTAATTAATCAGAGGATGAAATGTTGTGGCTTGTCTTTTACACAATTTAACTGTTCAACTACAGACATTTTTTCACCTCATTTCGTCTCATCCTTCTGAATTTCAGCACTGAGTCAGATGTTGCTCTGAGAGTTTAAGTGCTGTGCCGTAAAGGACACTGAAATACTGAAATTGCTTTCTACATACAATATATTATGGTTCACTGAGTCCCGTTAATGCAGAATGAAAAAACTGATATCTGCAATGTTTTTAAAGGCTTGTGTTTTTAATGGGAGGTGAAAACCAAGCCAGTAGACCTTTATAGGTTATTAGTTTAGCCAACATCAACTCTTTCCTGTTAGGACTGTGAAATATATCCTCTGCTATATGGTACCATAGAGCTTGGGTCGCAGCCAAAACATCTCACAGCCCATTTTAGAGTCAGTGCATCTGTGCAGGTTGAGTGAGCAAGGGCACACAGCAGGGTGGGGACACGGCGGATTGAATTTGGAGCACTGCAAACATGTTTTTTCCCCCCTAGCACTTTAATTGTTTATAAATGTCCTTTTAAATTATGTCACTGCCCCCAGCAACATGCATATTTGATAACCGGCAGGGGTAGCTATGGTGAGCCTGCCTTAGGGACGGAAACGCACTACAAGATTTTAAAGAGAGTGGACTGTACTAAAGAATAAAGTTATGGCAAATAAATAACCAAAAGTAGTTTCTGGATTGTGAGGAGATGAACTAAACAGACCTGACAGATTCTTCTTGATGTGGCCTTTTCACACCTCAGGTTTTAGTTTAATAACTCAAAAACTGTGAACTGAGTTTAATGAAAGTTAGTTGAAATTTTTACCAGATATATTTTTTCTGTTTAGTTTTTTTTTTAGTTTTAATGAACTATTTGAACTTTATGACTATTTTTCACTTTGAATATTTCCATGCAGATCTGGATCCAAATGCAACATTTCTTCGCGTCTTCTATTATTGAAATACCAAATTATGAGGTTTGGCAGAAGTATTTCTGCCAAAAGTAGTACTTCCTAGTTGTTCTTATGAACATATTGCTAAAGTCGATACAGTAAACCAGCTTTACATTAAAGCTATAATAAGGTTTGGTTTGTCTAACTACCAGATTGACCAACCATATCCTCCAAATTCAAAAACTGGTCAGAACCTGCGTGCCTGTCAGGGGTTTTCCCATTTGGATAACGTGACTTTGATGGCATTTTTAGCTACATAATTAAAGGGCTCTGAGGGAAATTACAGTATTTATGCACCCTAACACATACAGAAGGGCTTCTGTGTAACAGAGGACTTTTTTATATGGTGAAATGCGTCACCAGGTATAAGAAGCTGTGTACAGGCTTGGAAACGTCACCTCATATAGAGATGCAGCAGCCGTAGAACATGAAATTACCAACATTTGTTTTGGACTTGGTGATGGATGTTTGCTCTTTATGGCAGTGACATGCAGGCTGAAGCAGCAGGGGGAAGCCGGGCTGTGTCAGGCCTGTGTTTAGTGGGCAGCTGGCAAACCTCCACCAACTTGACAGATTGACTCTCTAAGTGTTGAAACAACAGAAAAAGTCCAGCTAAACTGAGGGACAGCAGAGGGGGGTGGGGGTGGCATAAGCTAACGCTGCTTCCAATACAAATTATGTGGATATCCACAATGAGCTAACTGTCTATATGCGCCCATCTGTGTGCCTGTGTGTGTTTTTGTGTGACCACAAGTTGTGAGAGTTACTCCTTGTATGCAGCCTCGCGCCTCATAATAACAATCAGGGAGCTACCAGTCAGTCAGTTAGGGGCAGCAGTTAGTCCATATTTTCAGGGTGGAGTAAGTTGCTTTTAGGTCACGACTGAGGTTTTTCCCCAGGGAAGGTAAAATATAGAAAACTTGTAATCTTGCGAAAGTAGCTGTACAACACAGCCTTTTACCTCAGTCTCGCCCCAGCACTTTTTTTATTTTAACAAGTCAGCCAACGATAATGCGACAGCGTGCAAGTGTCCAGGACAAAAGTGAGTCAATTAAAGACTTCCTCCGACTAAGCGACTGTGTTAGTGAGCTTGCCTGCAGAACAAACTGAAGTTGGTGTAAGGCTGAATACAGAGAGAAAAGTCTGCTTCTCCTTACAATTGCATTAGTCATTCTGCCGGAATGAATTTTAGAGAAACAAGAAACCCCTGAATGCAGCAGAGAGAATCCAACAGTGTTTGAAGGGAGTGTAACTTTGACTTATGATGCTATGTTGAAATGTGAGTCAGCGTGTTTTCAGCTTACTCAGTCAGGTAGAGGAAACTTAATATTGAACATTGGATGCACCAATACAGGATGCATGACAGGCAAACCCACCTGTATGCAGTAACACAGAGCTTTATGGTATTACAGTCTATTTATGATGGTTTATGTATAGTTTAAGCTGAAGCATTTTTTATATATGCTATATTATAATAATTTTTGTCAATTTCCTATAACATTATACTTACTAGAAATGTAAAAATGAATGA
Organism: Scomber scombrus; assembly: GCF_963691925.1. Lineage (NCBI taxonomy): Eukaryota > Metazoa > Chordata > Actinopteri > Scombriformes > Scombridae > Scomber > Scomber scombrus. Next base: position 12,622,432 of record NC_084977.1, on the reverse strand, counting down.
ATGTCAGCATGTGATTTGGTCTCAATTGGCCACATGGGGGTGCAGTAATTAAACTTCAGATTTTAGGCCTTTTTCCCAAAATAGCTTACATTTCTTGCTCTTTGCCATATATATGGTGTATCTACAATTACTACTACTTTGACCTACTGGTCTACTTACAGCTGTAACCAAATCAACAATCAACCAAAGAAGCTTCAGATACACTTTCTTTTTTACACTTTTTTGACCCCCTGACATGTTTCTGAATTCTCAAACCATGCTCTCTTTTCTTTCTCCCTCCTCTTTCTGTGAGCCAGAGCACCTTTTTGCGTTCCTTCTCATAATGCATGACAGATGCAGATCAGGCTCTGCTCGTTCTGATGGTTAGATCTCTTTGGCCTGCAGCCAATGAGAATCCCCCCACCCTCCTCACATGTGCCCTCACCCCCCAAAACCTTCACACTGGCGCCGCATCTGGTTTCAATGCACTCTGTTACAAAACATTGCTTGCAAGGAGTAATAAACCCAGTTGTGAAATCACTTTTTAAACAGTAGAGGTTTGGAGGATTTTAACTGTTTTGGGGGGAAAAACTAACCAACCAGCCAGCCTTGTGTCCGGAGTCGACTACATTATGTTGTAGTGTTTTTTATGCTGAACAAGTACTTAAAATCATTAATTAGGAAGGATATCAATCACTTCCAAAGTAAAGTAATGAGAATGAATTACACTGAGAATGAATTTAGCTGGTTTTCCATTATAGTGTGAGAGGGAGGTTGACACGTATAGAATATACGATAAAGTAACAGTGCTCTGTGTGTGTGTGTGTGTGTGTGTGTGTGTGTGTGTGTGTGTGTGTGTGTGTGTGTGTGTGTGTGTGTGTGTGTGTGTGTGTGTGTGTGTTGTTGTTGTTGTTGTTGCTGAGGCCAGCAGTAGTATTGTTACAACTGACTACAGCTGCTGGTGTGGTGGAGGAAGGGTCAGCAGTGAGGAACCAAAATCCTCCTTTAATGAATTCTCCAGGGGAGCCAAAATCTCAGCGCGCATAATTAAACAAAAAACAGTGCAAATACTGACAGCAGGCTGTGTGTGTGTGTGTGTGTGTGTGTGTGTGTGTGTGTGTGTGTGTGTGTGTGTGTGTGTGTGTGTGTGTGTGTGTGTGTGGGTGTGGGTGCCTGCGTGTCTGTGTGTGTGTTTTGCAGTTGTGGTAAAAGCCATTTTTCAGAGGTGCCGTCCCAGTTCAAGGGTTTTTGTTTCATTTAACTGATTTGGGTGGGTGAGAAAGACAGTCAGACACATTGGGCAAGCCAAAAAAAACACAAATCACAATCATTTGTTTCAATTTGTTGAAATTATGCTACAATATTTAATACTTAGAATTTTGCTGCTGTTCACAGTATGAATTGTGATTCGTTTAATTCCTTGTTGTGTTGCCATTTGGCAAACTGTACATGGCTCAGATTCAAAACCTTGTGTTACTGGGCTGAATTATCTGTGAGTAAAAGTCTGAATTCCTACCAGTTTCAGGATCATACATGTTTGTTTGATCCTGACTTCTGACCTCTCTGTGGAGCAGAGCAAATGAAAAGAGAATTCCTGGTTTCCTGAATTGGATTTGGAGTGTCAAAAGTGAATACAGAACTAAGTATCAACCAAGTGCTAATGCCTAATTTAAAGCATATGCTTTGGTTTTCGTGGGATTCTTACGGTGGCCGACAAGGGCCAAACGCACTGCAACGGCCAAACGCGTCTCCGTTAAGGAAAACAGCTTCAAGTACAGAAACGATTCAAATGTACAAACTCAAACACAAGTCTAAACGAGGTGCAAAAAGAGAAACCTGTTGCAAATGGAAAAAACGCGCTGCAAAGAACAAAGACAAATGCAGCATCATCAAACGCGCTGCAAATAGAGAAACGATGCAGAACACTAAACGATTCAAACCAAGAAACCTTCTTCAAAAGCAAAACGCTTCATAGCCGGTCACTGCTCCAAACCTGCAGGGGGCTCTCGGGATGCAGAGAGACAGAACAGCTGACTGAACAGCTGACTGAACGGTGTTTCAGCAGAACGGTAATGTGATTTTTATTTGATTATATTTGTATGTTATGTTTATATCACTTTACAACGCACATTACGTGACTTTTTTTTATTGTAGTTTACATCAGACTCTACAAGGCTGCACATTTGCATGTAGATTAGCCTGCTTAATTAAATGATTAGAGATTGATATAAACAGGCTAATCTACATGCAAATGTGCAGCCTTGTAGAGTCTGATGTAAACTACAATAAAAAAAGTCACGTAATGTGCGTTGTACAGTGATATAAACATAACTTACAAATATAATCAAATAAAAATCACATTACGTTCCGCTGAAACACCGTTCAGTCAGCTGTTCAGTCAGCTGTTCTGTCTCTCTGCATCCCGAGCGCCCCCTGCAGGTTTGGAGCAGTGACCGGCTATGAAGCGTTTTGCTTTTGAAGAAGGTTTCTTGGTTTGAATCGTTTAGTGCTCTGCATCGTTTCTCTATTTGCAGCGCGTTTGATGATGCTGCATTTGTCTTTGTTTTTTGCAGCGCGTTTTTTCATTTGCAACACGTTTCTCTTTTTGCACCTCGTTTAGACTTGTGTTTGAGTTTGTACATTTGAATCGTTTCTGTACTTGAAGCTGTTTTCCTTAACGGAGACGCGTTTGGCCCTTGTCGGCCACCGTAGATTCTCCCTATTTTAATCCTTCCTCATGCTAGTTTTTCCTGAGTTCATAGTAATACAAATCAAATGTTTCCCAGTTTCTGTGTGGGATAAATATTGTGGTACCTGACAACAGAATCAGTGGTGAGCATGCACAAATGACCCTGCCTTTTTAATTGTGCTGATTTGTCACTCTGTTGTTGTTTTTTTTTTTTTTTTTACTTTTTTTTTTATTTATTATTTTTTCTTTCTTTCTGTCCTGACCTGCCAAGGGGACAACTGATGATAACTAGCTATTTTAGATTTTAATTTACATTTTAATTTGAGATGTTCATGAACGTACACTGTCCCTTTTTAAATAAATAAACTAAACTAAAAAAGCCTCACAAAGTCCGGTTTTAATGTTGACTTCGATGTAACATATGGTGAATACCATCTGGGTTTTACATTTAAATCGACTTTACTCAACAGCTCTCACATTCTTTTAGGTGTAATCAATGTCATTCCTTAAACCAAATGTGTCAAAAATGGCAATTGGTATTATTTATTGGTCTATCAGTTGATTTTTATGAATAATGTGATGTTAAAGGAATTGTTTGATGTTTTGAGAAAAATATTTATTTATGTTTGTGCCGAGAGTTCAATGAGATCATCAATATTCAATCTCATATTTGTACAATAAATGTGACGCTACAGCCTCCAGCTGGTTAGCTTAGCTTAGCATAAAGACTAAAATGGGGCGCGAAAGCCAGCCTGGCTCAGCGCAAAGGCCTACTGGCACCTGTAAAACTCTCTAATTAACATAGTCTATTTTATTTGTTTAAATGTCAAAATGTCAGTCTATTCCTTTAATGCAGGTTAGTCGTGCTCCATTTGGAAATGTAAAAGTGAAATCTCTCTCTCTCATGTTTTGCCCTGATTCATCTCCTGATGTTTCTTTCTGTTCCCAGTCAACTATTCTTAGTTGGAGCTTCTTTGTGATCAATGTTAAACAGACGCTTACCTGTCTGTTCTGCAGGTGAACTACTGCGTTATAATTGCTTCCATGATGGCATCGCTTAGTGTCTTTGTTGTTGTGTTTTCTCTTCAGAGCCAGCCAGATATGGAGTACTCTCTGCCCGAGCTGCAGGCCCCGCGATCCAATGTGGCTGATAAACCCTGGCCTCAGGTCCACTCTCACACCCAGAGACCTCATGGTGAGAGTATATTGTATACACAACAAGTGTCAAGTGCTGCAGTAATACTGTTTTATTCAGTTTTATTCAATGAAAAAATACAATTAACAGGTGTGAGAGGACATGGCGAGAAGGGAGCATCCAAAGCAGGAGGTAAAGGGAAGCATCCTGTCCAGCACACAGACGACCCCACAGCTGAGCATGACTTCCTGGGCTGCATGTCAAGGTAAGCTGGAGTTACCCGGCAGAGAGTATTAATCAGTATAAAGGTAGAACCAGTGTTTCTCTTTTAAAAAATACAGTATAGGTCAAAAGTTCTCGTTCACTTGAATGAGAACGTTAGTCCAAACATTTGAGTGGCACTATACTTTATATTACTGTCAATTATTTTCTAAAACAAACCACACATACTAGTCTGATTTCTTTCCTTCCAGGCAATTTAAAGCAAGTATGAATATCAACTTGCAGAGACTTGAAACGTATTGAAAACATGTGTTCCATCACTGTGAACATCATATCTGCTTTTATAACTGTCAAAGTTATAATATAATTGTGCAGTGTATGCTTTTTAAATCAAGCCGCACTTTCAATGTCATTATCTTACAATGATATTGTAACTTTGACAAAAACAAAGTTAGATAAGATATTCATTTGAATGGATTATCTAACTCAGTGGAGTTTCAAATCTCTGAAAACTGATTTTATTACCATACTGACTTAAAAGAAACCGATATCTATATGTATGGAAGGAAAACACAATAGTGGACATAAAACAGTATTGCATGCCTTAGAAAAGGTGGGTGGATGTGTAGTAAATGGCTTTATAACATGAAAAACCTTTAAATTAAAGGTTAAATCTTGTCATAATGCGCAATGCAATGCATTGTTCAAACCTCAAAGACATACAAATTAAGGACGACCTAATTACTCAGTTTCATTCACCTTGTTGTCTGTTTCCTCGGCCCATCTGTTCTCCAGACGTTCAGGTCTGCCACGGTGGATTTTAGCAGCCTGTCTCTTCCTGTCCATTATGGTCATGTTGTGGCTCAGCTGTGCCAGCCTTGTCACTGCACCAGAGCAGCACATCAAGACGCAGGTACACACACAGAAAAGCACACACACACGCACACACACACACACACACACACACACACACACACACACACACACACACACACACACACACACACACACACACACACACACACACACACACATGTACACACATGCACATACAACAGAAGCAGTGACTTGAAGAAAGAGAGGCACAGTCTGACTTCGATTCAAGTCTGTCCACACAAATCTGTGTCAGTGTTGCGTTGATCTTGTGCACCCATATTTCTGTTTTATGGATTTTTCCAAAACTACACAAAGCTTTCAACCTTTTATTCATGTTTTAATTGCTTTAACTGTTTCATATAAGTAAACAAAAATCCACTTTATTTTGGCAGTGATGCCAGGATGTCAGTGCACAGCATGTTATATGAAGTTCTATCCTCTCAGATGAATTCAGTACTTTTTCAACCACTTCAGGAGATTTTCCATCTCTCATTTGAATGACGCATATCAAACATCAGCTATGGCACCCCAGATTCAATATAATGACTGATAGATCTTCTGCTGAAGCACCAGGCTATAGCAATATATTGATGACATTTCTGAGTGCTGCTGTGCACATCATTTGGTTTTATTGCAATATTCTACACAGCTTATTAGTTTATGCAGTGAAAATAGCACACAAACACAGTTCACACAGATCCATGAAAAATCATGGCACAAATAAAACTTCTGTCTCCTGAAACCGCTGAGTACTGTCTGTTCCCATCTATCCTTTTTGACTTATTTTACACCTATCACCGTTTCTGAGCATTGTGGCTTTCAAGTGTGTGAACACTAGTAAAGCAGCATGTGGATCCTTGACTTCCTGAAGGGCAGGCATCAGTGGTAAGGTTAGGCAGACACACCTCCTTTACCCTCATCCTTAACCCCGTAGCACCTGAGGCTTGTGTTTTGAGCTCTGCTGTAGAAACATGGCTGTGCAGCCACTTTTGACTCCAACACACTCATCAAGGTTGCTGATGACACAGCTGTGGTGGGTCTGATCTCAGGTTATAATGAAAAGGCTTACTGGATGGAAGTAGAGGACTTGACCCCCTGGTGTCAGGACAACAACCTACTCTTGAATGTCAGCAAGGCTAAGGAGCTGATAGTGGACTTTGGGAAGAAGGGGAGGAACTACACCCTCTCCTAATATCAACGAGTCCATAGTGGAGAGGATGGACACCTTCAAGTACCTTGGTGTCCAGATCACAGAGGGCCTGACCTGGGCACTACATCCTGACCCAGTGGTAAGAAAGGCAAGGCAGAGACAGTTTCACCTCAGACACTTGAGGAAATTCTGGGTATTCCCTCAAATACTGAGGAATTTCAACTATCTGCACCATCGAGAGCATCCTGACAGGGAACATCACTGCCTGGTACAGAAACAGCACTGGACAGGACCACAAGGCCCTGCAAGGAATTGTTCATTTGGCTGGGCATTGCTTTACCCTGCCTAAGCAATATTTACACCAGGCACTGCAAGAATAAGGCTAGTAGAATCATTAAGGACCCCAACCATCTGGATAACGGTCTTTTCTCCCTACCACAGTCAGAAAGAAGGTTCACCAGACCAGCACTGAGAGGCTCAGGAAGAGCTTCTATCCTCAGGCTACTAGGTTCCAAATTGAGGTCACTGCCTAAGACTGACCCCCCTGCCACCCATAGTCATAAACATATTACTATTCCTGTTCTAATAAACTTGATTAATTGATTGATGGTATACTCATCAAAGAATTTAGGTTACCAGGGCAACAGTTGCATGTATCCTATTCATTCTAACTGATCTGAAAAAAATGACTAAAATTCCAACACTACACAAAATCATTATGAAAATTGTCAGTTTATGCAACCATATAAGACTTAAAAAGTTTAAACTGACTGTTGTTGCTGAATGAATGTCGAGAAAAGGTGGGGTGAGATGCTGCAGGTGGAGGTGTGTGTGAGTGAACTTGGTTCCTATTTCCTCACTGTTCTTACTTTTTTCTTTGTTGTGTCTTTCCAGCTGAGTATCAATGGAGATAAAGAGTTTCTGGATAATGCCCACAAAGTCAACCCTTACCATCTGAGTCCAGTGATCGCTGTCGCTGTCAAACAATCAGAGGAGAGTCAGGAGGCGGGGCCGCTGCCAGTGAAAGTTGACCTCAACAAAACTTGTGTTTAGACAGTACCAGTGGGAGAGCAGCTGTCTTGTTTCCAAGGCTAACTTTGTCTAAAAATCTGTGGCCCGTCCGTGAAAGAGGTGAACAAACACATCAACCGACTCACTCAGTCACCAGAATTTTTAAAAACATATTTTTAAGAGCATGGTCCCATCATCAAAAATGATCTTACTGAAACATCTAGCCTGTGTTGATCAGACAGGCTTCTCAGTTAAGCAACGCCTGTCATGCCTTTCATTTGCTTGTACAGTTCAGATTCCTTAAAGTCCATCCTCAGATACAAATGTATCCTTATTGATCAGCCTCCTCATTGCTTATTGATAAGACAGTTGTAACTTAGTGTTCCAGTCTCAGAGCCACAATCGGAGAGAGACAGGGAGAGAGGATGGATTACAGCCTTCACACAATTTTTCATGTCTAGTGTGCACAAAAGAAGACAAGCTGAGATTCATTTTAGATGAAATTTTCCTCATTCTCACAGATAGTTTGGATTAATTAATGGCTGCGAGCACAGAAAAGTCAGAGGGGAAAGGAAGATGAATGAAAGATGAGCAAAATGCTTTGCGAGCACTCTTGTGAGCGCTGCAGGGAACAGATACTGTAGCTCAAGTTTACATAACCTGCATTGTTATCTGTTTAGTAATACCGTCTTCAAAATGGTCTAGAAATTGAGAATCAGGTTTTTGCACTCACAGTGTGAAATAATTCTCAGGTGAGCAACCCATTCTCACTATGTTCAGAAAACCAAAAGCATACTTTCTCAAAAACAACAACAACCTAAAACAGTGTCTTTGTCACTGTATTACTCTGTGTGTTTGTGTGCACGTCTGCATCTACGAACAGCAAACATTCATTTATGGGGAGCAAATTGAAAACCAGATAAGGATTCAAAACTTAACGCTCTTTCTTAGAATAAGCAAAGATGAAACATCATTTCATTCTCTATTTATTCAGAATTTTCGACACAGTTATGTTATTGAAGTGCCATGTACAGTCAATTCATCAACCAAATGTAATTGATCTGTCTGTAAAATACATTGTAACACAGATTGGAAAGAGACACATAGAGGGAAAATTGCACCTATTACTGTATTGTTATTATTATCATCATATTAATGCTCTTATATCACTTAAAGTTCTTAGCTGTTAAATGTGCCATGTGCTTTCTAATAGCTGACTATTTTGTATGTCCCGGGAGCACATACTGAAGGATAACCTCTGTGACAATGTGAAATGCGAAGCTTTTAAACATAGACCTTTGTTATTGAACAGAGTTGCACAGTCTTAGAGAAGATTTTCTGTTTTCCTCTCAGTGCTTTTGATGTCCTGTAACGCTCTCTTTTAATCCCGGCTATGTAGACAATAAACTGTGCATGCAAGTGACGCTTCAATAGTTTATCTTAACCGCCCATGCCAGTATGGCACAACTCTACTGTAGACTTGTGGTTTTTTGTGTTAATATTTACTGTAAGCATAGAATGTGTAATAATGAATGACAATATCCTCATGATTTACGGGAAGGACTCTGAATTTTAAAAAAGCCATTCAATCGATATCTGTGCTGGTTCAAACTGAAGGTATATCACAAGGAAAATGATATTAATTTCAAACTGTATTGTTTCCTTTTTACTGGTCTGTTTATTTTCAATGAAATGATACTTACAACATAATGAATAAAGTGTTTTCATTGTAAATAAATAAATGACTGGAGTGTTGTTGTTGTTTTTAATTAAAAACATGCGTTTGTGTGCCTCTATTCTTCTGAGAAAGGTTTACACAAGATTTTGGAAAATGGTTGCAGGGATTTGTTCCTCTTCAGCCACATGAGTATATGGACATGGCTATATAGTCATCCCTACACTGAAACTAAGAGAACAAGCCTAAACCTTGAAAAAATATAGTACAAGTATACCAAAGTATAAAGAAGGGTGGCCATACACTTTTGGTCATATAGTATATATAGTAGTGTTTCTTTAAAAAATTAGTTAAAATACTACCAGGGAAATATCTTTCCTGATGTTTTTTACTGCCTTGCTGGCAAACTAAAATCCTAAATGTGCAATAAGTGCTTTGATCCACTTGGTGGCAGCATAGTTTTAGAGATTTTCAAATACCATAACAGGAGGTTTATTATGGGTCTTGTTCACCTGTGTCTAACCTTTATAATTTTTCACGCTTTTGCATCAAATGCTTTTACTTGATTTATATGATTTAATATCAGTAGTAGAAAGTTGTGTAGCTTATTCGTGTTCATTGTGCCCATTTGGGTGACACTGGCTCCATATCACAACTGGTCCTTGACAGTCAGAAAGCTGAGATAGACAAAACTGTCAAGAAAAAAGAGTGGGTGACATTTACTACCACAAAATATATTAAGCCAAAAGCTTAAAGGGATGAAAAATGGGCACAAAAAACAAAACACATGAGAGCTGTAGCATGAAGTGAGAGAAAATGTTGCTGCTGGGACAACTGCTGGGAGAATAAATGAACCACCAACAGGAGACAAAAACGTGATGAAGTTGTTAAACTGAGTCAGAGAAATCCAGGACTTGGCTGCAGCTCAAAGTGCTTATCATGCATTTTGATACTGTAAAACCATAACCAGGCGTACATCATTCATCACCTTGAAAATACAATTGAAGAGCAGATCCGCTTAGCTGTAACACAAACGTGGGGCGGCTGTGGCTCAGGAGGTAGAGCGGTCGTCCACCAATTGGAAGATTGGCGGTTCGATTCCCAGCTCCTCCAGTCCACATGTCGATGTGTCCTTGGGCAAGACACTTAACCCCAAATTGCTCCCGTTGCTGTGCCAACGGTGTATGAATGTGTATGAATGATTAGCTTCCCCTGATGTGCAGGTTGGCACCCTGCGTGGTAGCTCCTGCCATCAGTGTATGAATGTGTGTGAATGGGGTGAATGAAATGTATTGTAAAGCGCTTTGAGTGGTTGAAAAGACTAGAAAGGCGCTATATAAGTACAGGCCATTTACCATTTACCATCTGTAACAGATATCAATAAGGCCTTTAGGGTCGTCTCAAACAGAAGAGAAGAGAAAAGAAGAGAGGAGAAACACAGATGGAAATTTTGGCTTCTTCGTCATAGCATCAGAAACAGGCCAGATACAATGAATATATAATCAAACACCACAGAACAGGGGCAACACAACAGAGCTTTCAGTACATGTGTCCAATTAGCATAACATGTCGGTTGGCTGTGTGAAAGACAGACAGAGAGACAGAAGGAAATCAAAACAGGCCTCCTTGTTGTCAGCAGTGACACATAATCAAAGAAAAGAAGCTTCTCTACAAGAAAATGTTGCTTCACACCACCGCGTGATGCCATGGCAAGAAAAAGTTCAAGTGCAGTGTGGAAAGTGTGATGCTGCTGGTCGCCAGAAAAAGCAGCACTGACATCGTCCATTAACAATGAAGCATGTGTCGATAGTAGATAACACAAGCCTAAAGTTATGCAAAAGGAGTTAAACAGTGACATTTAGTGTCATTTTAAAGGAACCTCCTTCTCTGGATGATCAGGACTGAGAGAAATTGGCACAGACAAACGTATAAGAACAGCATCTTAATATCTTTAAGCTTTTTGTGTGTCTTTCTCTTTCTATTCACTCAGCAAACAGGAGGTGAGGAGGGCTTATCGGTACTCTGATTGTCTGGCATACATTCAGGCCCTTTAGGTAAAGAGAGAAAAATTGCAGACTGTAGTGCCACTTCAGTAACTTGACTGGGCCGGCCTTCGCTCCATGTGCAGTGAATGAGTCTGGCAGCAGCTGACTTCCCATTGATAGCAAACTGGAGAGAGACAGAGAGAGAGGTATGGGGGTCTCTTGTGTGTGTCACTACCTGGTCTTGCCAAAAATAAATGACATAAACGTGTGGGTAAAAGAATAAAGAGAATAAGAAAGGATTGTACTTTTCACGTACTCGTTTAATGCAAATGTGCTCTTGTTCTCTCACTTGTTCGACTGTCTCTCTCAATCAGTCTTTTCTCTGATGATGCAGGGAAAGATAATATAGGATTGTATGGTCCTTGCAGGCTCAGGCTTGGACAACACACAAACGTCACATGAGCCGACATGATCTGATGAACACAAAGGTGAGTGTACACTGCAAAAACAACACACATGACTGTGTTGATAGCATTTGGGTTGGCAGGGAGTGTATCTCAGGGAGGAGTGCTTAAGTGTGAGTGCGCAGGTGAGGATGGAGGGAGAGGCTGATGGAGGTCTGGAGAAGGTAGTGAAGCTTCCCCCTGTCGGCAAAGAATGATGCCGGGCTGAGAGAGAGAGACAGAGAAAGAGGAAAGGCAGAGTGTAAAAATGGGAGAGTGAAAAAAAAGACAAAGTACAAATATACAAAGTACAGAAATACATGACAGGTTCCCAGCACCACGATGTTAATCTACCAGATGCACGAAAATACATGATAGGATCCCAGGACCACGATGTTAGTCTACCAGATGCACAAAAATACATGATAGGATCCCAGGACCACGATGTTAGTGTACCAGATTGTGAAATCTGCTTGTAATTGTACAGTGCAAACTTATCCTCAGGTAGTCTGAAGAAGAAAACTTGAGCCCCTTTGACCTTTGACTTTTGATTGTTGCAGTGCTTTTTTGTTGTTTGTGGTATTTCTTATGCACTTAATATCATCATTATCATTTAATGTTTTGTCGAACGCTAGTTGAGAATTTGTACCACGTCTCTTTCTGAGTCACTGTCCTCTAACGCTTGATTGTTTTGCCACTCTTGTAAGGTCCTTAGGATAAAAGCATCTGCCAAATTACAAAATGTAAATATAAAATGATCTATTCACAATGGTTCATTATGGCTGTAGCTACAGGTTATTTTCTGTGCCTACACCCTTTTTTCTCATCCCCTCTTTCCTTTTGTGCTTTTTCTTCACTCTTTCTGACCTTCACCTGTGCCCGCTATCACACTATAAAAGAAGAGAGTCGTTGAATCTGCCAGGTTGCACAAACACAGCCCAAACGACAGGGACCCTGTCACTTTGGCTGTCACTTGGTTAATCACCCACAGGGGGCGCTATGGATTCAAGTTTGAGTGCTGGTGGCCCCATTATTACAATTTAATGGTTTATGTGTGTGTGAAGAGGCAACGTTCCTCCCCCTCTCTCTCTCTCTCTCTCTCTCTCTCTCTCTCTCTCTCTCTCTCTCTCTCTCTCTCTCTCTCTCTCTCTCTCTCTCTCTCTCTCCTTCCCTCCCTCCCAGCAGAAAGCTGTGTGCTGCTCTTATCTGGCCAGACCTGCTGCAGGAGCCAACCTGCAG